>NW_017670398.1:17802-197962 GCF_001879085.1 Nicotiana attenuata
TACCCGTGTTTCTCCCTTTATTGTTTCCTACTATTTGTATTTTTGATTTCTCTCCGCTATTGATATTATCTCGTTATCTTTATCTCGATATTTTACTATCATATCTTGTTCATTTCATTTGACCAGTAGGTGTCTTGACTGTTCCTCGTCACTACCCCACCGAGGTTAGTCTTGATACTTACTGGGCACCGCCGTGGTGTGCTCATACTACACTTCTGTACATTTTTGTGTACAGATCCAGGTATTGATCGATAGTAGCTGTGCGGGTCGTCGCGGTGGAGACTCACGATAACCTGTTGCTGCGTTCGCAGGCCTCGGAGTCACCTTCGTTTGTATTTAGGTTCCATTGATTCCTTCTCGTTCTGGAACAGTGTTATATTTATTTTGTATAACTACTCTTAGAAAGGCTTATGACTTGTACCACCGGTTTTGGGAATTGTGATTTATTGATAGTTATTTAATTTAAAGTCAGTAAATGTTAATATTATTTCAGTAAATGTTAGGCTTACCTAGTTTAGAGACTAGGTGCCATCACGACTCCTTCGGAGGGATTTTGGGTCGTGACATCTTTCTTTCCGTTTTAGTACGTAAACACAAATATTCTGAATCGAGATGGTAATGTTGGTAGCACATGTTTCTTTCCTGTACAGGCTTCTGAGCAAAGTATGTTGTGATATGAAATCAGGAATTAGCTAGTAGTCACAAAACCAAATTTGTGCAAACTGACTTCTTTTCCTTTTAAATCCTATAATGGGATTAATTTGATATGTTGTTCTTTTTTAGTAGCTTGCATGTACATTTAATGTCCAAATTTGGGTCTAGGTAATGTGTTTCTGTAGAAGAGCTTTTCTCATGACTAGCATTTTGTATGTCCATTATTTTCTTTTTCTTTTTTGATCAATTTATTTAGTCTAGGCATTCCAGATGAAAGGTAATGACTTTATTTATCATCTTTTGTAGGTGGAGTAGATCAAGAAATAGAAGATGAAGGCAATGAAGATCTAGACCTTACTTAAAATAAATTTTGAATTGCTATAGATGAATGTTCTAGGAATCTTTTGTTGTCAACATTTTGAAACTTACTATCTTGAAATGTATTAAACTTATGCACTTGGGGTAGAACATTTACTTTTATGGATATTATTAGCCTGTTAGACAAGTTATAATATTAATAATTTTATTTTGTGATTTATTTAAATTTTAGTGTTATTATAATTNTTTGTTGATTATTTAATTTAGTTGTTATTATAATTTATTTTATATATATATATATATATATATATATATATATATTACAGTAGGAGCTATATTTCTGTTTTATATGAGCTGTTACAATAGTCTACCATAACCGTTGCAATAGGACACAAACCATTAGAATATAAATCGTTCCAATAGATCCAGTAAACCGTTCCAAAATGCCCTCTAAACCGTTCCAATAGGTATTTAAAACCGTAGTGATACAAAAACAACCGTTACAATAGCTTAAAGAGACCGTTGTTATATCCATAAATAACTGTAACAATAGCTTACGAAAGTGTTGCATTAGATAATATGGTAACGGTTATGAGCCGTTGCATACATGTTATAGTAACGGTTTTAAACCGTCCCAATTGGAAGGAATAATCGTTCCAATAGAGAAAAGGAAAACCGTTGCGATAGACGTCTCCATAGCAACGGATATGAAAACCGTTCCAAGAACCGTTCCTATAGCTCTATTGGCACGCGAGCGGATGTGACGGTTTGTAAACCGTTCCAATATAGCTACAACAACGGTTTATCTACCTACTGGAATGGTTTTCCATGCGTTACCATAGACCAATTTTTCAGTAGTGTGTCTAGGATTACTACAATAAGTGTTTGAAAGAAAAGAACATAGTCTGTCTCGAGTACAAATGACAACAGAACATAAAAACTGAAAGAAGAGACGCCGGGCCTGCGAACGCCAGCAGGGCTACCTCGGAGTCTCGGACTGAAGGATAGCTCCCAATCTACTGCTGATGACCAAATGCCACTCCGGAACCTGGATCTGTGCAAAAGAGCACAGAGTGTAGTATCAGCACAACCGACCCCATGTGCTGGTAAGTGCCTAGCCTAACTCCGGTGAAGTAGTGACGAGGCTAGACCAGACTACCACATAAACCTGTGCAATTATATAATATACAGCGGAAACAAAGCAGAAATAAACAAGTACGGATGGGAGGGGGAAACATGTTGCGGGGAGATAACAGTTCCGAATAAAGCATCAAGTAAGGAAAGGAACAAAATAGCTACAATGTCAACAAGAAGCAGAAATCAAACAAGTGCACGGCATCACCCTTCGTGCTTTTACTCTCGTCCTCACCAAGCAATAATATAATGAAAACGTGCACGGCATCACCCTTCGTGCTTTTACTCTCTTTCCTCACCAAAGCAATTAGAATAATAAAATGTGCACGGCATTACCCTTCGTGCTTTTACTCTCTTTCCTCACATAAAATCAATAGAATCGGCACGAAATGGTACATCGTGCGGCACGACATCACCCTTCGTGCTTTACACTCTTTTCTCACAATAGCAAACAATACACGGCATCACCCTTCGTGTTTTAACACTCTTCCTCACCCAAACAACAATCACAAACAAGGGCAAGGGAAATAAACAAGAACATATAGGAATCCCGGCAAGGGAACAACAATTAAACAATTAAACCCCGGCAAGGGAACAACAATGAAATAATTAAATCCCGGCAAGGGAACATTCCAATAACTCTTTCTCTGTCTTTAAATTTACTTCATAACTTGCTTTACCACTTGAGCCAATGCTCCAAAGGGTTCAATCATCTCATATACTTTCACAATTCATAATATAACTCGATCCAATGCTCCAAGATGTTCAAAGGACTCAATTCCTTCCACAAACTTTTCACAACAACTAGAAATCATCACCAAGGCATGAAGAATACAATGAAATCAAGATATTCACAATATAAAGACTCACGGTCATGCTAGACACCAACGTATAAATACTCGTCACCATGCCTATATGTCGTACACGACTAATACCACATAGCAAATATGACTCCACTCCTAATCCCTCAAGCTAAGGTTGGACCAAACACTTACCTCGATGCCTTGAACACAACTCAAGTCTCAATTATAGCTTTACCCCTCGATTCCACCGCCAATTCGCTCGTATCTAATCACAAATTATTTAGTTACATCGATAAACACTAATTGAATCAACCCTAATGCATGAAAATGAGTTTTCCAAAGTTTTACCCAAAAAGTCAAAAATCGCCCCCGGGCCCCCATGGTCAAAACCCAAGGTTCAAACCAAAACCCGATTACCCATTCCCCCACGAACCCAAATATATAATTTGTTTTGAAATCGAACCTCAAATCGAGGTCCAAGTCCCTAATTTTTGAAAAAAAACCTAGGTTCTACCCAAAACACCCAATTTTCCCCATGAAAATCTTTGATTTTAGGTTGAAATCATGTTAAAAGATGTTAATGATTGAAAGAAATGAGTAAAAACTAACTTACAATTGATTTGGAAGAAGACTTGTTCTTGGAAAATCGCCTAAGTGTGTTTGGGTTTGAGAAAATATGAAAAATGAAGCTCAAAATCGTTTAAGTGTAAAAATTTCAGGTCTCAGTTATGGGAAATGCGAACAGGGGTTCGCAATTTGCGAACAGGGGTTCGCAATTTGCGAACAGGGGTTCGCAATTGCGAACCCCGACCTCTGCAGATGTGGAAAATGCGAAACAGGGTTCGCATTTGCGAACACTTCGTAGTTTCCCAGCTTTCCCATTTGCGAAGCAGTAGTCGCAACTGCGACTTCGCATTTGCGAAAAGGCAGCTCGCATTTGCGAGGAAGAGTGGCCTGGGCTGGCTTCGCATTTGCGATCCAGCCTTCGCATTTGCGAGCTCGCAATTGCGAGCCAGGCTTCGCATTAGCCTGCAGGCCTGAACACACCAGCAAATTTCTAAGTTCAAAATGCACCCCGTGGCCTATCCAAAACTCACCCGAGCCCTCGGGGCTCCAAACCAAATATACACACAACCTCAAAAACATCCTACGGACTTATTCGTGCGATCAAATCGCCAAAATAACATCATAAACATCGAATTAAACCTCAAAATCCATGAATTCTTTCAAACTTCATAAAACATCAAATTTTCCAATTTAGGTCCGAATCACGTCAAACGACGTCCGTTTTCAACCAAATTTCACAGGAAGGACTTAAAACATATATAAGACCTGTACCGGGTGCCGGAACCAAAATACGGGCCCGATACCATCGCTTTCTAATCAGTTTCCTTTCCAATTTGAAC
This sequence comes from Nicotiana attenuata, assembly GCF_001879085.1. Taxonomy (NCBI): domain Eukaryota; kingdom Viridiplantae; phylum Streptophyta; class Magnoliopsida; order Solanales; family Solanaceae; genus Nicotiana; species Nicotiana attenuata. Next base: position 22,118 of record NW_017670398.1, read on the forward strand.
AATTTCAGAAAATAATTTTACAAAAAAATTCATTTCTCGGGCTTGGGACCTCGGAATTCGATTCCGGGCATACGCCCACGTCCCATATTTTGCTACGGACCCTCCGGGACCGTCAAATCACGGGTCCGGGCCCGTTTACCCAAAACGTTGACCAATGTCAAATTTATTCATTTTTACTTGGCATTTTTCACTGAATTTCATATTTAAGCTTTCCGGCTACGCGCCCGGATTGCGCATGCAAATCGAGGCGACTCTAAACGAGGTTTTCAAGACCTCGGAGTCATAGAATTCAATTAAAAACAGGTGATGACCCTTTGGGTCGTCACAAAATTAGATGTATTCTTCTATCTATTTTAAAACTCAACAATGTTCTAGACCAGATATGTTGTCAAAACTTTTTAGTTTTCACACAAATTTTTCGTAATAGTTGAAACAGATACACATTGATGTACTATATATAATCTTCTTGATCATTGAATCGACCAAGCCGGTTGGATAGTATCATCATTTGTCATATTGAACTTGCACTTTTCTCCTTATAAGTTTCGTTTATCCCGCACGCACGCGTTTAAATAAAATTAATGTTATTTCATAAGCTTGTACTAATAGACATGAAACGTAGTCAAAAATTAATATTTGTAAGGACCATGCGATCCCTTTCCTTAGAACACTTAAAGAAAGATATTATATTTTATTTTCTTCAGATTATCACACACTTATGCTTTTAAAGGAGTCAAGGAAATTTACTGTCTGCACTTATTATAGGTAGATGAACAATTCTCCATCTTCAACCACTTTAATGTAATAATAAAAAGTAATTGTTTTGAGGAAGATCAGTTATTTTATTACGGACAAAATTGTAACTTAGATTCTAAAGGATCTTATTGTAATTCAACTTTGAAGGTAGGAGCTTCCTACTTTTAGTATAATAACACTTTTAAAGTTGTTAAACTAACTAATATGGGATACACGTTGCAATGCACGTGTTCGAAAACTAGTTATAAAATAATTATGTAATGGCAAATTATTTTTTTTTTAAATTTAGTATTATGTGTAATAGGTATTAAATTAAGTTCGTCCTTATACAAGGGTACACGATCAATCGTCTAGACTATGCATCTTTATTTGCAAATATTACAACAGACAATTGTGAACTCCATAACTGGATTGATAACACAATACAACTGAATACTTATGAAGAAGAACGAGACTGGGAAGAATGAAGCACTTTATCCTCAATCTCAAGAATTGCACTATGTTTGGAGCCTTTCCCCTTCAAGAAATTAGAGTACCAATGTGCAGAAAGCTTTGGATATCTTTGCAAGTTTTTGTCATCTAAGTCCACATAATATAGGCCAAATGCCGAACCATATGCGTCCAGTAACTCAAAACAGTCTAAAAATGACCATGTGAAGTAGCCTTTCACGTTTGATCCATTCCTAGAATAACAAAGAGATGCAAGACACGGATGTCATACGGTTTAAAGAATCTCACAAGAAAAACCTAAACATAAATTCCTCCAAATTTTGTGGTTTTACAAGCACTTGCAGAGGATGCACGGATAGATATTTCTATCAATTACTACTAGAGTGCAAGATGAGTTAGTGCTTGATCTACGTGTTTAAGTAAGACGATTCATCTGTTTCATGTAAATATGTTACAGGCCTATAGTCTCTCATCAATAACAATTGTTTTATGTGAGAATAGGGGGCTTACCTCACAGCATCAAGCAAATTCCCAATATAAACTTGCAGATAGTCTACCCTGGTTGTGTCATTTAATATCGCAGTTCGTGGTGTCATTTGACCTGCCAAGAAAAATAACACCAGGCTTTTTAGAGCTTCTTGATTTTAGGGGTTCAAAGAAATCTATGTATTCGGTGGGGACGCCAAAGCCTATACTTGGGCTCAGAAATAAGCAAAGGTATAGGTATTTGATGTGTGTGTGTGAATGAGAGAGAGAGAGAGAGGAACCATTTTCATGAATATACATAGGTGGATTGCCATAAGCTTGCTTGAAATATTCTAGTACTCCTTGTAGACCAGGTTCCGTCACTGGATACTGATTCAAAAGTAAAATGTCAAGATGGAAAAACAAATAAATATGAAAAAGGCAAAGTGCGCCGTAGAAGTGTTGCATGCCGCAATCCTCACCATGACTGGTGGTGTAGTAGCACCATCTGTCACTGCATAAATAAAGAGATAAAAGCATTGAATCAGACAAATCTATCTTTATTTGGTTCACTCGACCAAATTGAAGCTGAATATTGTCTTCAAATGTCAATACAGTGGATCATTATCTTTATTTTATGATGCATTAGTCATTATTCTTACATATAAACTGAAATGCAGCATCAGCACTGAAGTCTCTGATATCAGTTTCCAAGCTGCTGGAGCTATCTGTGACATGTACTGTCATATAATGGTTCAGGGCTATGAAGTCTATAGCGCCTTTAACTTGCGCAGATTCTTGTCTTGTGAATTTGGGCAATCTAGAGCCAACATTCCTCTTCATTACGTCAGGATAGTCTCCAAATATCAAGGGACTGGCAAACCTGCGATGAGGATTGAAATTTTAACGAACCAAATAAGCTCAGCCTTGCATTACTTCCTGAATCATTGTACAAATGATGTTTGAGATTGTCTTGATGCTAATAAGCGCTTACCATCCCAGGTAAAAATCATTAGCTCGTTGTGCTGCAATTATATCGGTCGTTTTATTTGTATAAGGAAGGGACCAAAATGCAAAGAGATTTAGTCCTACAAAACCATGTTGAGTTGTCTGCATTGGAACATAACAAACTATTAGCAAACATTAAGACTTCAGAACACTAGTAATCACTCGTATATCACTTGATATGATGTTTAAAGGTGATACCTTGTACTTCCTCCTGTAAAGTCTCACTACAGCTGAATGAGCGAGTAGTAAATTATGAGCTGCTATGTATGGCTCGGTTGAAGAGTTACCTATCGAGCAAGGTCTAAATCCAAAAGGTGGGGAACAATGATTTGGAGGGCTGAATCCATTATCATAACCACCTAAAGCGAATACATTGGCCTCGTTCAAGGTAGTCCAATGCAAAACCCTATCACCAAATTCCTTGAAGCACACATCCGCGTAAGCAGTGAAGTCATCACTACAAGGAAAACATGGACAATTTTTTTGTAGTCAATTAGACATAGAGAATATGTCGCCAAAATATGAACTAAACTAAAAGTACTCTGCATCGATCACACATTATCTTTCTACTCATCCATCCTCCATATTCATCTTCAAGTGCTTGTGGCAGATCGCTATGACATAGAGTGATATGTGGTTCAATTCCTACAGATTTAGGAAAATGAAAACACAATGGAGTCAATCAGGTAAGTTATAGATCATTTATATACTCTTACTAACAAGAGCGACATTCAAAATGTAAATATAACCATGACTGAGAAGTTCATCAATGAGATTGTTGTAATACTGCAATCCCTTAGGATTAACAGGACCTCTTCCATCTACAAAGAAGACAAAAATCAAGTATGAGAAGAAAGATAAAGCTTATATAACAGCATGATATGTAGTAAGGGAGTAGTTGAATAATGGATCGGAGCCTACTGGGAATAAGTCTCGACCACGAAATGGAAAATCGATAGCCTTCCAAACCCGTGTCAGCCATGAGTTTTACATCTTCCTGCAATACACAATGTTTACGGCAATCAAATTAATCATCAATCTTGTGAACTCAGACACAAATTAAACTGATCTTGTTTCGTGTTCCAGACCTTGTATTTATGGTACGCGTCACAAGTTACATCTGCTGTGGCTCCTCCATATTCACCTAAAAATTTAGGGGACTTGTACAATTAAGTGTCAATTGCTGCTGCTGTAGGAACAGGGCAAATTTTCTGGCCCGTCCAAACCATAATGATCCTTTAAAATAATACTATTGCGAAGAAAGAAGGAAAAGAGAAAATATGTGAGGTGAAAGAGGAAAGACGAGAAGGCCTAACTGAACTATAGTAGTTTTATTGACAATTGAAACTCGTATGCTAGTAATTGGATTGTCCTCTACGGATCATTGGGAATCTTCACTGATTATTAAGTACAGGTATGGGATCAGTTCTTTTAACTTTCTAATAAAACTTATTTTTTTTTCTGCAATTGTATTATTTACAAATGTAAAATTTGATTATAAATCTATCTATTCATCCTGCTAAAACAACCAACACATACAGCTAAAAGTAACATATATTTAGGTAACCACAAGGATTAAAGAGAACAAACCAGCATGAGCAAAGGTGTCCCAAATGGTAGGAGTCCGTCCATCTTCAAATGCTGCCCCTTCAACCTATCGCCAAACATACCACTAGTCAAATATCTATGTATCTGCTAACCAACATTATATATCCATTATATACATACATATTGGATATACATATATAACACGTGTTACACACATGCATGTATATATGTATGCTAATCAACAGAAATTACTGACTTGATAAGCAGAAGAACCAGAACCAAAAACGAAAGTATCAGGGAAGTCCGTTCTGCTAAAATCTTGGGCGCCGAAAACTAGAGCCGGCAAAACAAGCATCATCACCGTGAATACATATCGGAATTGCTTTGCCGGCGACATCCTTCTTCTGTGCTGCCGGCTCGATCGCCAATTATATAACTACTCTCGTAGCTTCCGTAAAACTTCGAATTTTATGCTCTCTCAATTTTGTCCTATACAGCTGGCGGCTTCTTTCTGGAGGAAAATTTAAAGATCAAACTACCAATGAATAGTTTACAGAGAGAACAAAAAGGCATTTATATAAAGAATTAGATGACAAAACTAGGCCATGTCTCCGTCTGTTTTTAACTTTTTGCAATCACTACGTACAAATCGTGCTGAACTTTTGAGTCGGCAGCAGTGTCAAATGATACTCGAAAAATATACTCCCTCTTGTAATTTATATTTACGTGAACCTTTTTTATTGGACACGTAATTTAAGACAAATAAAGATTTTTGGATTTTGTGGTAATAAACAAATGAGAATTTTTGTGATAGTAAATATGCCACACTATTTGTATGACTATAAAAGTTTCTCATTAAGGGTAGAATTGGAAGTTTAAGCTAAACCGTTTTTAAATTTAGAAGGGGTTATTCTTTTTTGAACGGACAAAAAAGGACATAGGTTCACATAAACTGGTATGGAGAGAGTACTATTTCGATAGGTAAAAATTATTTTATTATATATATATATATATAGTCCCTCCGTTCCAATTTATGTGAACCTGTTTGACTGGGCACGGAGTTTAAGAAAAAATGAAGATTTTTTGAATTCGTGGTGGTCCTAAACAAGTCAAAAAGAGGTCTAGAGTATTTGTATGGTTATAAAAACTTCTCATTAAGGGTAGAATTGGAAGTTTAAGCTAAATTGTTTCCAAATTTAGAAAGGAGTCATTCTTTTTGGAACGGACAAAAAAGGAAATAGGTTCGCATAAATTGGGACGGAGGGAGTATATATTATGTATTACATTTCTTTAAATTTTACTATCCTCAGTAAAAATCACTACTGATTTTGACATGGTTCAAAACTTTTTTTTTTGGTTGTAAAGATAGTTATATTATATATAATCAAACTCTTACAGGAGATGTGTTAAGGAGATGCATCAGTGACATCAGATTTACAAAAGTAGAGTTTGTCCCTAAGGCCCCTGTATGGGAACCCTTACTATTAGCTAAACTAGAACTAGTTAAAACATTACTATGAGTACTAGGTACAGTACTAGTTGAAATACTACTATTACACAAAGCAGACTTAGTTTTAATCAGCCTTCCTCTAAGCATTCCATTTTGATCTTGGTGATATGAAGGTGTGACAAAAGGTGGCGGGCTTCCAAAAAGTAGACAGCTCTCCTGTGCATGCATGGCTCCATATTTAGCTAGACTATCTGCAACACAATTTTGCTCTCTGTATATGCTTCGGAGAGGAGGACTATCCAGTTGTAGGAGTAATAACCTGCAATCATTAATTAGATTAGTATATTGCATGGTAGTGGAGTTGAACATACCGAGTATTGCGTGTGCGCCTGTCTCAATGACGAGCGGTTTGAGATGCTTTTGGACAGCAATTTTCAGCCCCATGAGCAAGGCTAGAAGTTCTGTCTGAACACTTGTCCCATGTATTGATGTTCCTGCAAATCCTAAAATTCAATTGCCTTGCTGATTTCTAAAAATACCACCAATACCATGTCTATTCTGATTAGGTGAGCAAGATCCATCAATGTTAAGTTTATAAGTATGGTGGTTTGGGGGATGCCATTTTATATATAAAGGTATTTGAGAATGTTTTTTTTGATATGGGATTTGTTAGATAATAAAATTCCGCAAACTTGTGTAAGATAAAAGGAATATTTAAATTAATTTTTTGATGGTCAAAAGTGTTCTTATTTCGTATAATCCAGAGCTGCCATAATGCAAACGGTATGAGAGTGGTATTTGGAATTTTATGAGGAGTGAATAATACCTGTTGATGTATAAATTGGTATAACTAATTTATATTATCATTGTGGGATAGAAATGAATTAGTATGTGTAGAGGAGAATTTAAGTATATTCCAAAGTTGAATGGCAGTAGGACATTCTAGAAAAAGATGTTTTAATGTTTCGGGGGCCATATGACATTATAGACATACAGATGAATTTGTAATGCCTAGTCTTGTGAGAAAAACAGCTGTTGGAAGTCTATCATGACAAAATAACCATAAGAAAAAGGATATTTTTGGTGGAATATGAAGTTTCCAAATCCACCTATAGTGGTATTGCTGATTCGTTCGTTTATGTAATTTATGATATAATTGTACATTGATTTTACAGAAAATATACCATTTGGTGTAAGAGCCCAATATATTTGATCATATATTGAGGGCACAGTAAGCATATAAATATCTTTGATTACGGATTGTAAGTGAGTTGGTATTGTAAATGGTAATGTATCTAAATGCCAATTATGGTTATAATATTAATTTGAAACATTTTTTGTTTCCTCATATTGTGGAAGGGGTACATATATGCAGTTACGAACTAAGTAATTCTGGCTGAGCCAAGGATCATTCCAAAATTTTACATGTTGGCCAGTAGTAAGATTCCATTTATACCCTAAACAACAGTAAGACCATCCTCGCATAATATTGCGCCAAGTGGATGAAACCTATTTTTTGATCAAGTGTGGTGGTCGTAAATAACTATGTAATAACACTTGTGCCCATAATTGATTTGGATATAACCTCCATGCAAGACTTGCATGCAAGGCTTGATTTTTTATATTTAGGTTTTGTATTCCTAATCCTCCTTGGTCTAAAGGTTGTGTGATGGTAGACCACTTAATTAAATGAAGTTTTTTCTTCTATTGAGTTGTTCCCCAGAGAAAATTACGTTGGTAGCGATTGAGGTAGGAAAGTATATAGTTAGGTATTTTAATGTATTGCATAAGGTGGTTAGGAAGGTGGTTTAAAGTTGAACGAATTAAAGTAGTCCTTCCTGCTTTTGATAAGAAATTTGTTTTCCACCCTGCCAATTTACTTTTAAAATTTTCGATTAAGAATTGGTAATCCCTTTTTGCAGGATTTGTAATAAAAATAGAAAATCCTAAGTATTTCCCAAAAGTGTTTCCTTCAGTCATATGGAAGATTTGTAGTATAGTTGATCTTATATTGGGTGAGCAATTTTTGGAGAATTTTTTTTTGATTTAGCAAAATTGATAGTTTGTCCAAAGTGATATGTAAATTGAGCAATAGTATTAACAATAGATTGATAGGATTTAGCTGTAATTTTGGAGATGAAAATAATATCATCAGCAAAAAAATAAATGGGATAACTGAGGACATTTTTTCCCAATTGAAAGTGGTATCTAAGCATGATAATCTATTGATGAATTTATTTTTCTCGAAAGCATTTCGAAGCATAGAATAAATAGATAAGGTGATAAAGGATCTCCCTGTCTAATGCCTCTTGTGGGTGTAAAATAGTCTGTAGGGTTGCCATTAATCAGAATTGAGGTAGTAGCAGTGGTTATACATGACATAATTAGTTTAGTAAAAGTAGGAGGAAAATTTAGGGTAATTAATGTATTATGTATAAAAGACCATTCTAATTTATCAAAAGATTTTTCAAGGTCCAACTTTAGAAGCATGTTTAAATTATTACCCTTCATTCTTTGAAATTTGGTAATGATTTCCTGTACAATAATAGCATTATCAGTCGCTCTTTTATTTTTCTGGAAGCTAGATTGAGTTGGATGAATAATATGTTCCAAAACAGGTTTCAGTCTGTTTACAATAATTTTTGTAATAATCTTATAGATTGTATTAAAACGGCTAATAGGTCGAAATTGAGAGATTGTGGATGCATTATTATTTTTAGGAATTAAGCAAAGGAAGGTTGTATTAATAGCCGGATCAATCTGATGTTCATAGAAAATATTATTATAAAAATATTTGACGGAGTTACCTATTATATCCCATTATTTTTGATAAAATAAAGGGTGAAGACCATCTGGTCCAGGTGCTTTGAGAGGTTTAAAAGATTTAATAGCATTTAAAATTTCACAGTCTTGCAAAGGTTTTGTTAAACAAGACTGATCTTGTGGTGTTAATACGTTAAAAGGCTGTAAAAAGATTTTGTGGTAGAAGTAATTTTTTGAGTTGTGAAGAGATGTTGATAGTATTGTGTAATATTGTCCTTAATGGAATGAGGATCAGTTATCCGATTTCCCCCTTGATCTTTAATTGCAGTTATACGATTATGTCTCCTATGATTTAGAGTACTAAGGTGGAAAAATTTTGTATTTGCATCACCATCATTTAACCAGTCAATACGTGACTTTAATTTCCAAAAATCCTCCTCAACCCTTAGAATTTTATTAAATTCCAGTGTTAATGTATATTCCAGGTTATGTAAAAAAGTACTAGTTGGATAATTGAGAGAAGATTGAATACCCCTTAAACGGGCCAATAATTTCTTTTTACGTTTCAATATTGTTGGCCCAAGATAAGTTGAAGTTTTGAAGAATGACAAACGAACTCAGTAAAGGACCAGGTTCATCTAAGGAGACACAGTTGTTATGGCCCATACACATGAGATGCACGTGAAGAAGATACGTCCTTGAGATCAAGCAGCAATATCTTGATGAATATCTTCTGAACTGATCGAAAAGATTGCATATAGGATAAGGAGTTGAAGTCTCCTTATGAAAAGAGAATTACATCCGGATCAAGAATATGGATTAGGAGTTAGAGTTGTTCTTGGACTCGAATTGTCAAAGGATCCACAATTCGAGTTCTTATCAAACTCTGATTACTAACTCTATAAATATAACGATTGTTCTCTTTTACAGGTGATTGCACATAAGCTGAAGTTAAACCAAATTGAGAGCAAAAGAGCTAGGCGATTGTTGCAACCAATTTGTGTGTGATACAAGTGTGCAAATCTGAAGCTACAAGAACTAAGTGTGAAGAACCAATTCCTTGTGTCTTTCTTTATTTCTAGTTCAATTGTAGTAGGTGTTTTAACATTGTACCTTTCCAGCTTTCTTAGAAGCAATTGTATTAGGTGCATTGAGTATTCAAGTTAGAGTTAACTTGAAAGTGTCGCAACAGTTGAGGCTGTGTACTACACTGGGATTAGAGTTAATCCTTAGGTTTACAAAGAGTTTTGTAAATGCTGTTTTTGGCTCATTGAAGTTTAGTGGAAGTTTGGGAAAATCCCACTGAGTAGTAGGTCATGGTTTTTTCACCTTTTGAGCCAGGTGTTTTCCACGTAAAAATCTCTATGTTCTTTATTTCTGTATTTTAATTCCGCAAACAGTAGAAGTTAGAACACCTAGAAGAACCAGGTTCTTCTAGTGCGAAAATTAGGTACCACACAAATCACCCCCCCTCTTGTGTGGTATTGACGTCTAAAACATCAATTGGTATCAGAGCAGGTTATCCTTGAAGAGGCTAACACCTTAGGAGAAGATAAAAAATGAGTGCACCACCTGGGAACTGGGAAGGACAATCCACTGCCAGACCTCCACTTTTCAGTGGTTTGTATTACTCTTGGTGGAAGAACAGAATGAGAGATCATATCATAGGGGAAGACTATGAACTTTGGGATATAATTACTGATGGTCCCCTAGCTACCACTAAGAAGAATGCAGAAGGAATTGATGTGCCAAAACCAAGGGCTGATTGTAGTGCTAAGGATCTGAAGAAATGGGAGAAAAATGCTAAAGCCAAGAAGTGGCTAGTGTGTGGTCTAGGACCAGATGAGTACAGCAGGATTCAAAGCTGTACAACTGCTAAGGAAATATGGGACACTCAACAAGTGGCTCATGAAGGAACACCTCAAGTGAAAAGGTCAAGAGGAACTCTTCTGTATTCTCAATATGAGAATTTCACTATGAATAAAGGAGAAACTATCCAGGAGATGTATACTAGATTCACTACTCTGACTAATGAGCTTAAATCTCTTGGAAGGACCATCCTTGAAGAAGACAAGGTTGAAAAGATTCTAACAAGAGTTCTACCAGTCACTTGGTAAAGCAAGATCACTGCCATTCAGGAATCCAAGAATATTGCTACCCTTAGGCTGGATGAACTAATTGGGAACTTAACTGCCTATGAAATGAGAAGACAAACAATGAAGATGGATACCCCCCAAAAGGAGAGAAGTTTAGCTCTTAAAATCACTGAAGGTGCAGATTTGGAAGATGATGAAGTAGCCATGATCACTAGGGATTTCAAGAAGTATCTGATGAGAGGAAAGGGTGCTTCAAGAAGTACAAACTTCAACAAAACAAGAGCTCCGGAGAAACAGATCAATGAAGGCTGCTACAAGTGTGGTAAGACTGATCACATGATCAAAAACTGTCCTCAATGGGAGATTGAGTGGAAGAAAGAAAGAGCTGAAAGAAGAAACAGGAAGAAGGAACAGGTTCAACCAAAAAGAAACAAAGGTTCAACTAAGGCTATGGTTGCTGCTTGGGGAGAAACATCAGATGAGGACTCTGAAGATGAAGCTGAGGAGGATCAAGCTCTAATGGCCATTGGAGAATCAGAGGATGAACAAGAGGTAAGTATTCTTCATCTCAAAGACAAGATCAAATTCTTGTCTAAAGAAAGGCTAGCTGAACTCTTAACAGACTTCATTGATGAGTCTGAGATAATTAATAATGAAAAGGAAGTTCTGTCTAGGGAATGTGTGATTTTAAAAGCTAAATGTAAAAGTCTAGAGTCAAGGGCAAATGAGAGTGATAACAAAAATGCTGAGTTGAAGAACCAGGTTCTTGAACTTGACAACAGTGTCCTAGAACTTAGATCTGAAAATCTGAAACTGAAATTAGGAACAGGAAAGAAGATAGCTGATCACACATATCTTACTCTAGAAGAAAATTTTGGAAAAATGAAGGATGAATTATATAAGAAAGATGAATTCATCAAAATCTTAAAAGAAGATCTAAGAAGGGTAAAACATGAACTAGACAGAACTTGCAAGTGGAACAAAGCATCTGATGCTCTCTCTTGGTTGCAAGAGCATCATAGCAGTAACAAAAGAGGACTTGGCTATGGAACTCAAGCTCCTAAATGGGATCCAAAAAGCAAGTACCTCACTCTTCCTGAAAATAAAATCTGTACACACTGTGGCAAGACTGGCCATTACAAATATGAATGCAATGAAAAAGAGAAGGCCAGTTAAAGGAACAAGTCTTTTGTTAAAGAAAAGAATAAATTGCCTGAATGGGCAAGATGGAATTTGATCCATCCTTTTGCCTATAGAAAGGGACCCAAACTAGTTTGGGTTCCTAAGACTAACCCCTGATTTCATTTTGTAGGTTCAAGTGAAAGGGAGAAGCCAAATATGGTATATGGATAGTGGCTGCTCAAAACACATGACTGGGGACAAGGACCAGTTCCTTTCACTTGAGGACTTAAAAGGAGGTAATGTCTCCTTTGGTAATGGAAAGAAAGGTGACATCATTGGGGTTGGTAAGGTAGGCAAGACTGATTCTCATTCCATAGAGAATGTCTACCTGATAGATGGTTTGAAATATAGCCTAATAAGTGTGTCACAACTGTGTGACAGAGGTAACCTTGTAGCTTTTACCTCCACCAAGTGCTTTGTGATTAATCTCATCAACTGACAAAATTGTTTTGTAGGGAAAAAGAGTTAACAATATTTACATTGTAGATTTGTCAACTCTTTCAGAAAATGAACTCACATGCTTAAGATGGCACAAAAGACTTGGTCATGCTAGTCTGAATCAGCTAAACAAATTAGTCTCCAAGGACTTGGTTGTAGGTTTACCTAACATCAAGTTCAAGGAAGACAAAGTCTGTGAGGCATGTGCAAGGGGAAGCAGGTAAGGACATCCTTTAAAACCAAGAAAATAGTGAGTACGTCCAAGACGTTGAAACTGGTTCATATGGATCTATGTGGTCCAATGAGAACCATGAGCAGAGGTGGAAAGAAATATGTAATGGTGCTAGTTGATGATTCTTCCAGATTCACCTGGGTTTTATTTCTAACCTCTAAAGATGAAGCATTTGACATGTTCTCTGCATTTGTTAGGAAAACTCAGAAACAATTAGGAAATCAACTTGCATCCATTAGGTCTGATCATGGAACTGAGTTTGAAAACTCTAAGTTTGCTGAATTTTGTGATGAAAATGGCATAGATCATAATTTCTCTGCCCCTAGGACTCCACAACAAAATGGTGTAGTTGAAAGGAAAATTAGAACTCTGAGGATATGGCCAGAACTAATGTTATTATCTAGCAAATTACCTCACAGTTTCTGGGCAGAGGCTGTAAACACTGCATGCTACATCATAAATAGATGCATGACCAGACCACTAGTAGAGAAGACTCCCTATGAGTTACTTAAAGGTTGAAAACCAAACATATCCCATCTTAGGGCTTTTGGTTGCAAGTGCTATGTGCATAATAATGGAAAAGACTCTCTAGGAAAGTTTGATCCCAGAAGTGATGAGGGAGTATTCTTGGGATATTCTTCACATAGTAAAGCTTATAAAGTTTTTAATAAAAGAACAATGTGTGTAGAAGAGAGTGTGCATGTAGTATTTGATGAAACTAACATTCTTTCTGAGAGACAGGAACAAGAAGATGAAGCCATTGGACTAGTCAAAGATCTGGCGGAATCATCAGCTCAGGTCAAAGTGGTACCTGCAGAAGGAACAGGTGATGGAACAGGTTCATCCTTACTGGGCAACCTGATAGGGGGAAGAAATCAAAAGGGAACTGAAATAAACCCCTTAAAAGAACTTGCTCATGAACCCGTTCCTCATCAAATTGATGAAACATCCAGCAGAAGCCAGTTGGTTGTAAAGCCTCACAAGTATCAAAGTTCTCATCCCATTGAAAACATTCTCACTGATCCAACTTCTGGAGTCAAAACCAAATCACAATTAAAGAATCTGTGTGCTTTTGATGCCTTCTTATCTATTATTGAACCTAAAAATATTTCTGAGGCTTTGCAGGATGCGGATTGGGTAAATGCAATGCAGGATGAGCTAAACCAGTTTGAAAGAAGTCAAGTTTGGCACCTAGTTCCTAGACCCAAGGACAGATCAGTCATTGGTACCAAATGGGTCTTTAGGAACAAACTTGATGAAGATGGAACTGTCACAAGGAACAAGGCAAGATTGGTAGTCCAAGGCTATAGCCAAGAGGAAGGGATAGACTATGATGAGACCTTTGCCCCAGTTGCAAGACTAGAGGCAATCAGACTCCTCATTGCCTTTGCAGCACATATGGAATTCACTCTCCATCAGATGGATGTCAAAAGTGCTTTCTTAAATGGCTATCTCAAGGAGGAAGTGTTGTGAAACAACTCCAGGATTTGAAAGCAAGGAATGTCCTGAGCATGTGTATAAGCTGGACAAAGCTCTATATGGGCTCAAACAGGCCCCAAGAGCTTGGTATGAACCAGCTATCAATTCCTACTAGAGCATGGTACAAAAGAGGTAAAATTGAACAGCACTTTGTTCCTAAGGGAAAAAGGTAAAGACCTTCTTGTTGTACAAATATATGTTGATGACATAATATTTGGGGCCACTTCTGATAGTTGAGTAAGGACTTTGCAAAATTAATGGGAAGTGAGTTTGAAATGGAGTATGATAGGTGAACTAAATTTCTTCCTAGGCTGCAGATCAAACAAAGTCCAAATGGAACCATGATTCATCAGCAGAAGTATACAAAAGAACTAAATCAAGAAGTTTAAAATGGAAAGACTCTAAAGAAATAGATACACTATCGCAACTGCCACAAATTTAGATGTTGATGAACCTGGTTCATCAGTTGATCAGAAGTTTGTATAGGGGTATGATTGGTTCACTCTTGTATCTACTGCCAGCAGACCTGACATTGTTTTCATGTAGGACTTTGGTGCTCGTTTTCAAGCTAAACCTAAAAGAGTCTCACTTGACTGCTGTCAAGAGGATATTGGAGATATCTGAAGGGACTACTGAATTGTGCTATGGCCCTAAAGGTATAATTTCGATCTAGTAGGTTATGCTGATGTGAACTATGCAGGTTTTTCTAGTGGATAGAAAAGCACCTTAGGTATGGCTCACTTTCTTGGTTCATGTCTTGTTCATGGCTACCAAGAACAAAAATTCAGTACCCCATCTACTGCTGAACTGAGTATGTATGGATGCAGCTTCTTTCGTTTGCTTACTACTGGATCAAATAACGATTAGTAGACTATTGGTATCAAGTGGATGATGACAAATATTCTGTGATAACACTACGGTGCTACTAAGTATGAAAAAGGAGAACCCTGTTCATCCATAAAAGGACGACCAACACATAAGATGTCTAGACACCACTTTCTAAGAGTAATAAACTATGAGAAAGGGTTAAATCAATCTCTAGATTTTGTGCTACTGATAAACAAATAAGCTACATTCTTCACTAAAGCACGAGTAGAGAAAACTTTAAAGGAACAGGTTGGAATTAGGGATGATTAAGATCACCTAAAAGGTCCAGTTCAGAATGCACAATGAAAGAAAAAAAATGATGAAAAAGATGGGGAAAAATTTTTTTGGTTAGGAGTTCTTAATTCAATGTAAATATCTGGACTAATTCATACTCAGTCTCATACTTTGATTAGTATACTCCTGTGATATGTGTTTATATGAATCCTTAATCTCTTACAAAGTTTTTCTATTCTGACATTTGAAGCATGATCAAGGGAAGTTTTACTTGAAGAACCTGGTTCATCAGTATATGCTCATAAGAAAGTTCAGGTATGTTTCTATACTTTGCACAATTATAAAGATAAAATTATCAACCATGAGCAGAAGTCCTAATTACACCAAACTTTCATAAATTCTATCCGTTGAGCATTGAACCAGTTTCATTATCCTAGGAGTCTAACTAAAACGGGATTTTTCCTTAAAACTAGCGTCACTCATTTATCTCTAAAGAGACCGGAACTCTAATTTGATTAGACTTCTTATTGACCTCTGAAAAAGCTGCCGTTACAGGCTTAATCATGATCCCTCTTTAAATACACTCCAAACCCTCTCTCATCACTCATAACCGTCATTTCACTTCTCTAATCCTTCTGATAAACCCTTTTCTTCTCCAAAAATCCCCAAAATATTTCCAGCAATTATCCGCCATGACTAATCCTCAAGATAATCCTGGAACTCCCCCACCTATTTCCTCCAATACCTCATCATCAACACCTCCAGTTGAAAGTCCAAAACCCAGATTTCGCAGGCAAAAGATGTTAGCCAGAAAAACTGTAGCATCCGGCCCTCTCAGAAAAGCCTTGAACGAGAAATTAAAGGCTAGTCAAAGAAAAGAGGCTTCATCTGAAGAATCCCACTCAAGCTCTGAATCTAAAAAGTTCATCTCTGCTAGTGAAGGAGAAGAACCTGAATCATCTGACAGTGACAAGAGTCAAGAAAACCCAAGAGAGGTAAACACCTGTTATGTATTTTCTGATATAGCTGAGAAGGTAGATAATAGGTTTGTGCTTGTGGGTGCTGTGAAAAATGTTGAAGGGGCTGAGACTAGTAGGAGGAGAAAGAAAAAGAAAGGGGAGGTTCTTGCTATATGTGGTGGTGGAGAAGAAGGTGGCTTGAAGTCAGGGGGAAGCGGATCAGGAAAAGCTGTTGAGGGACTTGTTAAGATGAGTGAGCAACAAGAAGAACTTGGTTCTTCTGTGGAGGAGACTTTAGCAGATATTCTAAAGAAAGTAGGGGCCAGTTATGACCCAAAGAAGCGTAAGGCGTCTTCACAAAAGACCCCAGTTGCTGACAAACCATCAAAGAAAAGCAAAGTAACATCTTCCAAGACTGCTGCTACTTCTGTACTTAGGGGAAGAACTACAATGAGTAAAGTAAGGCAAAGTAAAGCAGAACTACAGGAAGCATTAGAGAAGAGTAAGAAAAAAAAGAAGGAAAAAGGAAAGGAAAAGGTAGTAGAAAGTTCTGAGGCTGCTGTAGAAGAGGAGGAGATGGACCTGGTCCATCAGGAGAGAGGCACAACTGAAGAAGTGGTTCCCACTGTCAAACCAAAAAGAATCAAGACTCCTGCAAAGAAGTCTTCAAAGTCTGTGCCTGCTGAACCTTCTTTGGCTGAAAGAACAAGGTCTGCTGTAAAGGGAAAACAAGTGAAAATTACTGAGGAAGAAGATGAGGAGTGGAGTGGAGAAGAAGAAAAAGAGGACTCTGAACAAGAGCAAGATCACTTTGTTATTTTTAGTAGGAGGAAGATATTGAAGGGAAGGCTGCTGAAAGACCTGGAGGAGCCAGGCATGGTTAGGCTGGTGGATGCTTTAGCTGCACAGTGCTGGAAGGACATGGTCCTTCAGATGGATGGGAGACTAGCCAGAAGAGAGTTGATTTTTATGGCGAATGGCTCTGTGGAAAATAGACGAGTAACCAGTATAGTGAAAGGTGTGAAGGTGGAGTTTGATGCATCAGAGCTGGGCAGGATTCTAGACATCCCAAGTGAGGGCTATGATGATTACACTAGGCAAAGGTGGCCTTGTCTAGATGATCTACCCACAACACTCCAAATTACCAGGAACTTCTGTGACACAAAGGATGCTGAAGAGGTGCCTGAAGCACGATTTGTTCAAAAGAGTGAAATGAAGCCAGAGCATAAAGTGCTCTTTGAGTTTGTGAACAAATGTCTATTGCCGAGACAAGAGAGGAGGCACACTGCAAATTATATGGACCTGGTTCTCATGGAGTGTCTTGTGAGGGGTAAACAAATCAATTGGCCTGCTTTCATAGTCAAATTGCTGGACAGAGTCATAAATGGTTCAAAGGCTCATGCTACTCCTTATGGATTCATTTTGACAACTTTACTGGACAGGCTGAACGTCCCTTTGAAGAAGTGGGAAAATGCCTCCAGTAAGGAGCACTTTGGAATCAAGACTCTCTAGGCCTGTGATAATCTACTAAGTGTTGCCCCTGTTGAACCTGGTTCATCCGTAAAAACTCCATTGAATAGCAAAGTTAGAGCTTTGATGCAAGAATGTGGGACCAAAGATGCTGAGATTGCTAGGCTTCAGGCTCGAGTAGCTGAATTGGAAGAAGAAAGCAATGGGCTGAAGGCAGAACTTGCAAAGGAAAAGGATAAGAGTGAAGGGATGCTACAAACAATGCTCAAACTACTCCAATTCCAACCCTCCAGTTCTTCTAAGCCTTAGCCATCTTTGTCCTAGTTCCGAACCATTTCAGTTACCCCCAGTGACCCGGATTAGGGATTTTTCTTATTTTTGCTCATGGTTGGTAGTTTTTGTTCTTTCTTTTTGTGGACTGTACTGTAGAAGCAATGCCTTATCAACGACAATTTGCATTTCTCTTGTTTTGTGACGATTCTGCTCTTAATAGTTATTTTTGTCAAGTTGATTTTTGATTATCTAAAGCATGCTTTCACAGGCAGTTGCCCCAGTGGCCATGAGTAATGATTAATATTCTGGGATTCACATATTTATGCAACTTTTCGATGATGCCAAAAGGGGGAAGATATTGTGCTTTAAAAGAACTTGTGTCTATTTTCTGAACAGTGATGTTTATGACATAATTAAATCTGACCCTTAATTATAAGTAAGTGATGATATTTTAGTTGAGTTCCACAGGTTCTATAATCAGTAAAAGCACAGAGTTTGTCATCATCAAAAAGGGGGAATTTGTTGGCCCAAGATAAATTGAAGTTTTGAAGAATGACAAACGAACTCAGTAAAGGACCAGGTTCATCTAAGGAGACACAGTTGTTATGGCCCATACACATGAGATGCACGTGAAGAAGATAAGTCCTTGAGATCAAGCAGCAATATCTTGATGAATATCTTCTGAACTGATCGAAAAGATTGCATATAGGATAAGGAGTTGAAGTCTCCTTATGAAAAGAGAATTACATCCGGATCAAGAATATGGATTAGGAGTTAGAGTTGTTCTTGGACTCGAATTGTCAAAGGATCCACAATTCGAGTTCTTATCAAACTCTGATTACTAAATCTATAAATATAACGATTGTTCTCTTTTATAGGTGATTGCACATAAGCTGAAGTTAAACCAAATTGAGAGCAAAAGAGCTAGGCGATTGTTGCAACCAATTTGTGTATGATACAAGTGTGCAAATCTGAAACTACAAGAACTAAGTGTGAAGAACCAATTCCATTGTGTCTTTCTTTATTTCTAGTTCAATTGTAGTAGGTATTTTAACATTGTACCTTTCCAGCTTTCTTAGAAGCAATTGTATTAGGTGCATTGAGTATTCAAGTTAGAGTTAACTTGAAAGTATCGCAACAGTTGAGGCTGTGTGCTACACTGGGATTAGAGTTAATCCTTAGGTTTACAAAGAGTTTTGTAAATGCTGTTTTTGGCTCATTGAAGTTTAGTGGAAGTTTGGGAAAATCCTACTGAGTAGTAGGTCGTGGTTTTTTCACCTTTTGAGCCAGGTGTTTTCCACATAAAAATCTCTGTGTTCTTTATTTCTGTATTTTAATTCCGCAAACAGTACAAGTTAGAACACCTAGAAGAACCAGGTTCTTTTAGTGCGAAAATTAGGTACCACACAAATCACCCCCCTCTTGTGTGGTATTGACGTCTAAAACATCAAATATATTATCAAAGGTGGATTTATTCCATTCTTGTACTATATCAGTGAACTGATTAATAGCAGGTAGTAAATTAAATTATCTAGCCAAGCTTGTGCAACTACTAAAGGGAAAGAAGGGTGTGTTGTCCATATATTTTCAAATCTAAATTTTTTTTTACGAGGTAATGGGCAGTGTTGTAGTTCTAGTTTAACAGGGCAATGATCTGAATGCGTACGGGGAAGGTGTGTAACAAGTGCATCAGGGTATTGATTTAACCAGTCATAATTAGCCATAAGGCGGTCAATACGTTCAAGTATATTAGAACTATTATGCCTACCATTCGTCCAAGTAAACTGAATTCCTTTGTAACCCAAATCAGTTAGATGACAATAATTTATACAGTCTAATAATTTATTAGAGCGTGAATTATTAATAGGTAGACCACCAAATTTATCATCTTGATGCAATATCTCATTAAAATCACCACCTAATAAGCATGTGCCCTTATAATTATCATATACGCACATTGGATTTTGCCATAATGATTGTCTATTTGCTAAGTCAGTACTAGCATATATGGCAGTAAATAGAAACTTAAAAGAAAAAGGGAGCACCTGAATATGACAATGGATTTCCTGCGCAATTGTGGCCACTGGTTCCATATTAAGCACATCTGAAAGCCATAATATAGCAATTCCTCCAGATTGACCAATAGCAACAACCTCGATCAAACCAGTGAAATTAAAGTTCTCCTTCACTGTTTGGTGGCTTTGACAGTGTGTTTCTAACAATACAACCAAAGATGGTCGGTTGTAATCGAGTAAAGAACGAAAATTCCTTCTGAAATCATCTGATTGAGCACCTCTGCAATTCCAGATAATGAAGTTCATGTGACTAATGATTGGTTCAAGCAGTTGACAGCTCCTGGGGTTCCTCTGATTGCGTGTCTCTCCTGGTCGAAGACGAAACGTGGGAAGTAGAAGCATTGCATATTTCCCCACATCGGGGTTTGTAGTTGGCCTTAGTCGAAATGATGTTGTTAGTAGATTCGGAGGACACCTTATGAAGATTTTTTTTCGTACTCCTCCTTCTGGACAAAGACTTTGATTCCGTCGAGACAGGCATGGATTGGACGTGTTTCTCTGTTGTAAACGACTGTTACTTCTAGTTCTGCTTGGAAGATCATGTCTTGTTCTAGTGGATTAGGATTGTGGGGTGGTGAGTAAGATGGTGATGGAGTTGGGGTTGGAGGTGTTACTGGTTCTAGTGGTGGTGTATTTGGTTGTGGATTCGTGTAAGGTTGAATCCAAGGGGTGGATGGAATGGGTGTAGGGTAGAAAGGCATTTGAAGAAGATGTGGGTGAAGATGAAGGGGATCCCAATATGGTGTTGGGAGAGGGAGAGGGTGGTATGGTGCAAGATAAGGTGCTTGCATCATTCACCAATGGTATCGTCCATAGATGTCCGTCCCTAGTTGCATGCCCTCTGCTACTATTTGTGCAAGGTCCCTTGGATGGTTGATGAGAATTGTCACCTCTTGATGGCTTACCTCCATTGTGAATGTTATAGAGTGATTCTGTAGGCCTGTCTTGAGCCAAGATGTTAGATGTGTTGGTGCATGGGGTGTTTGAGCAGTGTAGATAATTGTATTGGGCTCCATAATCAGATGTGGAGGAGGAAGGGAGAATGGAGTGTGATTGTGATGGAGACGATGACTGGTCTGCCTGGTTGTATGTTGGTGTCTGCGTAGATGGTTGAGATTTGGGGAGAACATCTTCTAAAGTGGTGGAAGTTGGGAGTGGTTTGAGTGTAGTAATTTGGTCCAGATTTGCATGGGGAACTATAGAAGAAATGTTATCAATGGTAGAAATGGGCGGTTGGAATGACTGATTTGTAGTTTGTGTGTTTGAGTGGATTGTAGAGATGGAGTTATCATCATGACCTAGTTACATGGGAGCTACTATAGGGTTAGTCAAGGGTGGTGGTATTCCGGTAGTAGACATAGGTGTTGGATAATTGGCTAGATTGTGGAGTAGATTTTCTTGGGGTGGTGAGTAAGATGTATTTGGACATTGGAGTTTATCTTGCATGTGGGATGGGGTTACGTGTCTAGCTGCATGGCTTGGGATAGGTCTTGGGGTTTGAGGAGTGTCTAATTGGGCCGAGTGAAAATGCACTTGAGTGGTAGTTAAGGGAGTTAATTGACTGTTGTCAGTAAGATTAGTAGAAGAATTAACATTATCAAAATCATATGGAAACGGTGTAGCAAATTTATTATTGTTTAAAAAAGGAGTTGTGGGTGTTTTAGAAGTAATCTTATGGCTAGTAGGAGGATTAGTATTATTAATGGTTAAATTAGTGAAATAAAGATTATTAGGAGTAGTGGACACAAGCTTACCTGAATGGCTTATAGAATGAGCAACCGAAGATTGCACTATTTGGTATTGATTTGCCTTATAAGAGTTTAATTTCACGAATGATTTTTTGGGAAATTGCACTGTCTTCCATTCTTCAGTAGAAGGAATTTGGTTTTTTGAAATGTTAGGTTAGTAATGGTTGATTGGGACAAACTAGAGGTATCGGTATGATGTTCTTCTTGAAATTGATAAGTACAAACTCTTTGATTGTGCCCCATCCGACCACACTTAATACATAACAAATTTAATCCTTCATACATGATATTTTGCCTATGATTTCAAATGTAAATGTGTGTTCTTAATGGTTGATCCAATGGTATTTCAACACATAACCCGGCATATCTTCCCCTTGTTGTTGAAGAGGTACAAGTATCAACAGTTAATAATTTTCCAATTTTATTACCTAATTTCTGAAGGATCTGAAGATCGTAAAATTCAGTAGGTAATTCAGGCAATCATAACCATATAGCAGAGTAAGTGATTTTTGTTTCAGAAGCCATGAACTTTGGTTCCCATTGACGAACGGATAGAAAATGATTTAAAATGAACCAAGGTCCATCCTGTAAAGCATGAATCTTATTTTCCTCTTTTTGAAATTTAATAAGGAAAAAATATGATCCTAAATCAATGAGAGGTAGATTTTCATTAGGTTTTCATAAGGCATATTTTTTTTGCTAAAGTATTTGATGTCCAATCTTACGACCATATACCTTAACGATTACTGCATGTTGCCATGGTTTGTAAATCCTGGTTTTTTCTTCAAGAGAAAGTGGGATGAAAATGGAGGGGTCAGCTGGTGCCTCTGTTTCATCATTAATCACCAAACTAAGGTTTAGTGGTTCATGTTGGGTAGATGGTGAAGAGGTATTATTATTAGAAGTTAGGGTATTTAGGTATGATTGGGGAATAGAGTCAGGAGGATTTGGTACAGTTTCATGCTTATCAATATTCATGCTATTATTTGGACTGATGGTGGAATTGATTAATGAAATTTGTGGTGATGTTAACGCTGAATCCATGAGGATATCAGGTGGTTTAGGTTGTATGGAATTTGAAGATTCATATTTCTGGGATCTCATCGAGTAGCTTACCCGAATGGCTTGTAGAATGAGCAACCGAAGATTTGGTTCAAAACTTCAAATAGGTGGGCCGGTCCTGATGGTTCGAATTTATTGTTGCGGCAATAAATCAATCAATTAGAGAATCTATTCAGCAATAAATATCCAAAACACAAAACGCTCATGCACACAAAATGCCAAATCTTCATTCCTATGGTTTAAAAGTCGTTTACTTTTGGACTTCCCTTTATTTTCTGACTTTAACGTTTCACTAGAAACCGCGTATTCTATATCATAAAATATCAACAAGCTCATTCATTGAACTACGTAATCCATCGAGTTCATTCGTTGAAATTAATACTCTTTCTTTTGTTCTTGACATTTAAGATTATTAGTATGTGCCCGGATGTATGTGATCATTTTATTTTTAATGGGATGTCTCGAGTTCGAATCTGGAGAATGATAGAAGCTTGAGTTCCTAAATGAACCTTACGCGACGTAATCTAAATAGTCGAGCCAACTAATTTCAGATACCAGATTGTTAAAAAAAAAAAGACAATTTGGATTGAATTTCTAATCGAAAATGAGAAAAGTTGAAAGACCATCAGAAATATCTATATTAGGAAGAGTTGAGCCTTTGATTAAACCACTCTTAATTTTTCTTCATAAATAATCGTCTGCCTACCCCTATTAACAAAGAATCAGAAACGATTAAAGCTATTGTACCACGTCGGTACCGACTCAGTTATCCTATGTATTTGCTCTCTCCCAGCTTATGCCTAGTTTTGAATACTTAAAAACATAAGTAAACTTTTAATTGTCAAAATAGTACTTCAAAGATGTATACAAAAATTTAGATGCTTTTTCTATCTTTAAAAAATCATCATGGGTCAAACGGTGATATGAAATCTGTGTAAATTTTTACTTAGGAAAACGTATTACAAAGAAAGTATTTATATATAATAAAAAGAGACGTAAAGACACGATATTAAATCAAGTGACAACGTAATAAAAAGTCATTTGACAATTCTAGGATAAAAAAAAATTAGTTATTCATAAGCTTAAGCCAAGTGTCAAGATACTCCAAAGCCACTTGATAAATTTTAATGAATTTCAAAATAACATTTAATTAAAGAAAAGGTATTTTAATTATAAATAAAATACTAAATGGAAAAACTAATCAAATATGGCGGTAGAAAAAATTACTAAAAGAAAAAATAAATATAATTTTAGGATATTTATAATTTAAATTAATTAAAAAATAATTCAAATTAATATTACTTAAAAAATTTATTGATAAATTTAGACAAGTGAAGAATTTTGATAGACAACGATTTGAAACTATTTCGATGAATTATATACCAAGTTTCATCATTATAATATGTCAAGTTTAATATTTTAGGACAAAACACTAACAAAATTTTTAAAATTATGATAGAAAATACAAAAAATAAACCTGCCAATTTTAAAAAATTAATACTTCCTCCACGTTTGTTTGACTTTTTTTTTGATTTATTTGTTAAACCTTTCATGCAAACAGAAATTAATATTTTCTCCCATGTTTGTTTATGCTGCAGTTTGTAATTTGTTTATATATTTAATATTTTTTTTACGCAAAAACAAGAAAAGAGAAGAAAAAAAATCACTAGAAAATCAATTCCACGACTAATGTCTTCCCAAACGTGGGCTTAGGACAACAATTCTAACCTACCTCCATAGTTGATCGCTATCCACATTTTCCTATGCAAATAATTATTTATGTTGTTTCTTCTTTCAATGTGATGACCCGATAGGTCATTTAAAGTTTAACTCTTCATTTCTACGTTTTGAGACCTCGAATAGCTCCGTTTAGGCTTTTTCGATATGCGTGCACAGTCCGTATTTTTTTTTTCAGAAAATTTTTTATATAAAAAATTAATAAAAATGTGAAATTTTACCTTAAAACTCATTTGAGTTGACTATGAACCGTGAAAACGGACCCGATTAAGTATTTTCATGCTCCTGGTGGGTCCGTATCGTGATTTGTGACTTAGGCATATGCCCGGAATCGAATTCGGAAGTCCATAACTTGATTTAACGTAATTCGTTGAAATCTAGCAATTTAAAGATTTAAAGAATTCCTAAGTATGACCGTAGGTTGTTGCTACCGGGTTCAGATTTAGGTTCCGGAACTTGGTATAGGTTCATTTCGGTAATTATGACTTGTGTGCAAAATCTGGTACTAAACGAAGTTGATTTGACGTATTTCGGACGTCTGGTTATTAAATAGAAAGTTCTTAAGTTTCTTTGAATATTGCATTCATTTTGGTGCCCTGATTCATAATCGTAGGTGTTATATTGGTATTTTAATTGCGCGAGCGAGTTCGTATGATGATATTACACTTGTGTGCATGTTTGGTTTGGAGCCCGAGTGGCTCGGGTGAGTTTTGGATAGGCTACGAAGTGATTTTTGAACTTAGAAAGTTGCTGGTGTGACCTGGTGTGTTGGTCTCGCAATTGCGAGACCACGGGTTACAATTGCGGCATACGGCCAAGTCTGTCATGATCGCAATTGTGAAAAGTTTGTTTGCAATTGCGAATAGGCCCTGGGAACAGCAGAGATCGCAATTGCGATCAACTGCTTGCATTTGCGATGTTCTAATGTTCGCAATTGCGATAAAAGCAAAGATGGGAGTGTATTCGCATTTGCGAAGGATTTCTCGTAATTGCGGGGTTCGCATTTGCGAACCCCAGGTTGCATTTGCTACAACTGCGCCTGGAAGAAAAAACCGAGAACACGGGATTTAGCTCATTTTTTCACAAACTCCCAACCCTATACACCCTAGAGGCAATTTTTTCAAGATATTTTCTTCCGAAATTTATTGGTAAGTGACTTTTAATATATTTTTTTTCAATTACCCATTACTTTTCAAGTGTTTTCAATATTAAATCTAAGATTTCTACGGTAGAAATTAGGAATTTGGGTAGAATTAGGAATTTTTTTAAATTTAGGATTTAGATATCGAATTGAGGTCGGATTTCAAAAAAAATTATATAATAGGACTCGGGGGTGAATAGGTAATTGAGTTTTAGTCCGGATCTCGGGTTTTGACCAAGCGAGCACGGGGTTGACTTTTCTTGACTTTTTAGAAAAAGAATAAAGATCCTTGCTTTATTTATTGTAATTGATTTACCTAGCATTGTTTGTTGATATTAAGTCAATTTTCGTTAGATTCGATTAGTTTGGAGGCGAATTTTAGAGGAAAGGCCCCGGTTGAGCTTTGATTTGCTTGTGGAGCGAGGTAAGTGTTGGGTCTAACCTTGACTTGAGGGAACTAGGAACCCTTGAACTTTATGTTATGTGAATTACATGTGTACGGCATATGCGAGGTGACGAGTGTATATACGCCGTCAAAATAATTGTTTTTATGCTTTTCCATGTTTCATTAATTATTCTATTCCATGTCTTAACTATTACATGCTTTAATTTCTCTCCATGTTGTAACTTGTTTCTTGCCATTTATTTACTCTTGCATTGAAATATTTATTTTTTTCATGATTCCATGATTAATTATTACTTGCCGTAATTGTCTTACTTGTACACTTTAATTGTCATATATTTGGCTTGTCTAGTTGCTTTTTAGTAAGTGTAGTATTCCTTGATTTGGGTACAAAGTCCTTTATTGCTCGCTTTCATATTCTTTAATCATGGAGATTCTTGTGAATTGAGATGTTAGATTTATTACGATTATTAAATTTATTTATGGATCGGGTCGCATGCCGCAATGGTTGTGATATGGTGGAATAAGGGAGGATTTTGATATTGGTACGGTGGGATCGGGTTGCACGACGCAACGGATTTTATAGGTGATTATGATATTTTTATGGTGGAATAAGGGAGAATTTTTTATTATACGGTGGGATCGGATTACACGCTGCAAAGAATTACGTATGTGATTTTGATATTGATATGGTGAAATAAGGGAGGATTGTGTTTGTACGGTGGGATTGGGTTGCGCGGCGCAACGGATTATGTGTGTTGTACTCATTGTTGTAGTGTGTTAGTTTTTTTTCCAGTATTTTTATATGATACTCTGAGGGATGATATTTCTGGATTCACTAGCTTCGAGGGTTGAGTTTGTTTTTATTAGTTTTACTGCCTTGCCGTCATTTCTTGTTGTTCTTTTCTATTATTATTTTTATACAACATACATGTTATTGTAAGTGACCCATCTTAACCTTGTCACTACTTCGACGAAGTTAGGCTCGGCACTTACAGAGTACATGGGTTCGATTGTACTCATACTATACCCTGCACTTCTTGTGCAGATTTTGGAGTCGGTTCTAGCGCGGTCAGTAGATTGTTTGGATTGATCGCTTGACGAAGACTTGATTTACAGCTGCACGGTGTTCGCAGCCCTGGAGTCCCCTTCTACATTACTTTAGTTGTTTATTTCATTTCAGATAGTTATGTTTTCATTCAAACTTTTATTTGTAGTACTATAGTCGCTTGTGTACTTGTGACACCATTTCTGGGATTGTAACTAGATATCACTGTTGTTATGGTTTTCTCACTCTATTTTGTTTTAGTCAGTTTCCGGGTTATTATTAAATTGGGTTTGTTAAAATGGCTAGAAACTAATTCTAACGTTGGCTTACCTAGCAAGTAAAATGTTAGGCGCCGTCATGGTTTCGAGGGTGGAAATTCCGAGTCATGACAAGTTGGTATTAGAGCACTAGGTTGCCTAGGCCTCACGAGTCATGAGCAAGCATAGTATAGTCTAGAGGATCGGTATGGAGACGTTCGTATTTATCTTCCAGAGGCTATGGAGTTTAAGAAAAATTTCACTTCTTTTTTTCTCAATCGTGCGATTTTATTCTATCATCGATGATTGAACAATTCTATTCTTGTTCTCTCGCAGATGGCGAGAACACGCATTGCATCTACAGACAAACAGGAGCCGGAGCCCCCATGGTAGCTAGTACCAGGGGCCGAGGCCGAGCCAAAGGCAGAGCTCAGCCTAGAGCTCAAGCAGCAGCACCAGCAGTGGACCCTCTGATTGATCACGAGGAGGAGGTTCCAGCTCACACTGTACCTGTCGGACCAGCTCAGGTCCCGAAGGGGTTCATTGCCACTCCAATGCTTTAGGACACTCTAGTCCGTTTGGTGGGCCTTATGGAGAGTGTGGCTCAGACCAGTACATTTCGGTGGCACCAGCCGTCTCTCGGCCTGGGGGAGGAGCACAGACTCCTGCTACTCACACCCCGGAGCGGGTGACTCCCTAGTGTCAGACCCCAGCATTCCCGCCAGTTGGGGTGGTCCAACTGGTTGTTGCGGCACATGCTGGTGATAGGTCTGCTATGTCTTCTGAGGCTTTGTTGAGGTTGGACAAGTTTACCAAGCTTTTTGCTATTCATTTGAGTGGTGCACCTTCTAAGGACCCACATGATTCTCTAGATCACTGCCATAAGGTGCTGCGGAACATGGGTATAGTAACCAATGGGGTCGACTTTGCAGTGTTTCAGATGACTGGTTCGGCCAAGAGATGTGGAGAGTTTATATGTTGATTATATTAGCTTGTTCGCCTGCACTTACTTGGGATAAGTTCTCACCACTATTTCTAGAGAAGTTCATTCCTGTCACTCTGAAAGAGGATTACCGCAGGCAGTTTTAGCTTCTTCAATAAGGTAATATGATTGTTACTCAGTACGATACTCGATTGGTGGACCTATCTCGCCATGCCATTATCTTGCTCCCTACTAAGAGGGAGAGAGTGAGGAGATTCATTGATGGGCTCACTTTCACTATCAG
The DNA here is from genome assembly GCF_001879085.1 of Nicotiana attenuata. Lineage (NCBI taxonomy): Eukaryota > Viridiplantae > Streptophyta > Magnoliopsida > Solanales > Solanaceae > Nicotiana > Nicotiana attenuata. The sequence goes on from NW_017670398.1 coordinate 50,485, forward strand.
ACTACAGATGGCGAAGGAGACTAGAGATGATATTACTTTTTATAGGGCCGTAGAATGTCCAGACGGATCGAGATGCTTCGTGCTCCGGAGAGGGGCTGGTGTTTGATAAGAGGCCACGTCATTCCGATAGTTTTAGTGGTGCCTCGTCTGGAGAAAGGGGTACTTTTGGTAGAGGCCATCCTCCCAGGCTATTTCAGTAAGCGCTCTAGGCATCTCACGGTGCTTCAGGGAGTCGTGGTCCTTATGTACCTCGTTCTAGGCAGCCAGCCTACAGTACACCAGTAGCTCCGATCAGTGCGCCTCCGATTCAGAGCTATCACTACTGTTACACCCTATAGTTTCGTATGTGAGAGTACGTCGTAAGTCAATTGATGTAAGCTCTAAAATGAGATCATCTTTGAAAGTACATAAAATAAGTTAATCATGTTAACTTGGAGGTTACAAATACTTAAGATCATGGACTTCAAGTACCAAGAGGGTAGGAAGGCTTAGAAGCTAAACCAATTGAAGAAAATAAGTTTCGTCTAAAGTCGAGAAGTTAGGAATGTTATAACATGTACTTTTGGGGTGAGACTAGGGTGCTAAAAATGATAAGGAGGTTATGTTATGAGTTACTTTTTACTTATGATAGTCGTGTGTTATGTTTTGAAGTCAAGTGAGTTGTGGAACAAAACTTGGCAAAAATCATCACAAGTTACATTCATAAATATTCTGAAATTTGGGTCAAATTTAGATGAGATTTTCTCCCAATATACTTGGAATTAGGGAATGATCTACCAACCAAATTGAATATCTACGAGTCTATTTTCTAACTCATTAAACCGTTCACCAATACGACATAAGAGTGCATAGATGTTTTTAGTTTTGCGAGATTGCGCAGACTACATAGGTGACAAGTAGGCGTGTCACTAAAGTTTTTTGAGCAACACATTTCATGTGTTATATGAGGTCTTTTTGGAACATATTATATACCAGCTTTAAGGTCTTGGTATGTAGTTTTTAACTCTCTTAATCGTTCGTTCACACGACGTCCAGATAAAAAGATATAAGCGTCTGAAGAAGAGTCAATAATAGGGTGTCAAGCTAGCACCTCTTTGACTTTTCAAAAATGGATATATATAGGCCTTATGTCATCTCTTTATTAACTTTTCCTCATACCACGACCAGAATAAGACCCCTAAACTTATCCTCAAGCTCTAGACAAGGGTTCCAAGAATATTAACATACCGGGTACGAAATCAAGAAGCGATAACACTAGAATGATCCCTACGACGTAAGTATCGCTATATCGCCTCTCTTTTTCTTTGTAATTTGAGTTATGAAAGGTACTTAATAGTTAAGAAAACGTCTACTTTCGGTATTTAAGATTTAAATATCAAGGAAGGTTGATAAATTCGTTTTCTAATAGTTAGAACTCACGGGACGGTGATCGGAAGCCGTGAGTTCGAGTTATTCGACTTGTAGTGGACTGTTTGTGGGCTGTTTCGTGTTGCTTTTGGGATGTCTATTTAGCTTATGTTTTATGGATTTTTTGAAGATAAAATGTTTGGAGAAACACCACATAATAACGGAATGGTGGGCTGGTCATTCATTGTTACATATTTAGGTTGTTTGACGCTACTTTTGTTGTCGTTTTATGTATGTAGTGATGAGGGTTTGTGGGCTGTTTTGTGATATATTGTGATGGAGATAAGGTTGGAAAATGATGTATACATGTTTTTATTGTTTTGTTGGTATATGGTATTGGAGGAGGGCCTTGTTACAGGGGAGGCACTGCCCAAATTTACGTAAACGAGCTACTAGTTTAAGTTGCGAACTTAGCCTTTACTCAACACTAATTTGAATCTCCTTGAGGTGTGGTAGATTGAGTTGAGTTGTTTGAATAATTTCTTGGAAGGTATTAAGGACTCAACAGAGTTAAGGTATGTTAAGTTTAAACCTTTCTTTCATTTTGGCATGATCCAGTAACTACATATGTTTGATAACGAGACATAAAGAGAAGTTCATATTCTTGAATTTATGTACATTTTCCTACTCTCATAAGTTACAACATTCTCCCTTATCGGGACTTCATATTCAGTTTAGTTTTGTCTTTTGTCAGCCAATAGAACAGAGAGTCTATATATATACAGTATTACAGTATTTTCACCACCATCGAGCTATAATCGATAGGCATGCCCCTATTGGGCAACCTATGATTAGATGGTGAGTTATATACCGAGCATACTGTGGCCGAGCGCCTATGACCCAGCCCAGAATGGACGAGATACAGAGCCTAGAATGGAGGAACGCCTATGAGCGAGCCTACTATGGTAGAACAATTACACATACCGAGCCTTATAAGGCCGGACAACTATTTTACTTACTATATTGAGAGAGCCGAGTAAGTATTAGTAGGTAAGCATATTTCAGATTATCTTTGACTCCCAATTACTTTCAGTTATTATATTATCAGTTCAGTTTCAGCTTTCAGTTATTTTGTTGCCTTACATACTCGGTACATTATTTCGTACTGTCGGCCCTTTTGCCGGGGATGCTGCATTTCATGCCTGCAGGTCCTGATTGACAGTTGGACGGACCCTCCCAGCAGTCAGAGTCAAACATCAGCTTGGTTGGTAAGCTCCACTTCCTCGGAGTTACCAGGTCTAGACCTTGGAGTCCATTTCATATATACATGTTTGAAGGGTAGGTCGAGGCCTTGTCTCGACCATGGTACAGTAATGTTATCTCTAGAGGCTTGTCGACGAGTCTTGTATATTTTGTATATCAGTAGATGTTCATGGTGTCTTTGTCGGCCTGCATAGTTATATATATCAGCTTTTGGGTATGTTTACCCCATAGATGAGAGAGGCATTATTTTCAGACGATTCAGAATATGGCCTCATCGGCCTAAGTTGAGGGTTACCCCTCTAGAGTTCACAGTTACAGAGTGGTACGCTCGGGCCAAGTATGGCACCGGGTGCCAGCCACGCCTCTTCAGGTTTGGGGTGTGACAACTGCGGTTATCCGGCCTGTTCGGGTCAGCTTTAGCTTCAATGGCCACATCAGCTGGATGGGTGATTTGAGTGTGCAAGTACTGGTCACATCAGGAGGTTCTGTCCGAGATTGTTAGGCGGCATGCCGCAATAGAGTTCTCGTGCCATGGTCCCGGCATCAGTTTCTCCACCGCCCGCTCAGCCAGTTAGAGATAGGGGTCAGGCAGCTAGAGGTGGAGGCCAGCCAGCTAGAGGCTGTCATAGAGACGTAAGTCAGAGTGGTGGGGCCCAACCTCAATTTTATGCCTTCCTAGCTAGGCTTGAGGCCGTATCATCTGACATCGTTATCACAAGTATTGTTCTAATTTTCCATAAAGATGCTTCAGTTCTATTTGATCCGGGCTCTACTTATTCCTATGTGTCATCCTATTTTACTTCTTATCTGGTTGTACCTCGTGATTCTTTGAGTGCTCCTGTGTATGTGTCCATGCCTGTGGGAGATCCTATTGTTGTAGATTGCGTCTATCACTCGTGTGTGATTACTATTGGGAGTCTTGAGACTAGCATAGATCTTCGACTTCATGATATGGTAGATTTTGATGTCATCTTGGGTATAGATTGGTTGTCACCTTATCATGCTATATTGAATTATCACGCCAAGACGGTAACCTTAGCCATGTTGGGGTTTCCTCGATTAGAGTGGAGAAGGACTCCTGGACATTCTACTAGTAGGGTTATTTCTTATGTAAAGGCTCAATGTATGGTCGAGAAGAGATGTCTGGCTTATTTGGCCCATGTTCGTGATTTGAGTGCAGAGGTTCCTTCCATGGATTTAGTACTAGTTGTGCATGAGTTCCAGAGGTATTTCCTGTAGATCTGCCGGGGATGCCACCTGACAGAGATATTGACTCAGCCCAATTCTGTTCCACCATACTACATGGCCCCGCTTTGAAGGAATTGAAGGAGCAGTTGCAAGATTTGCTCGATAAGGGATTCACTAGACCAAGTGTCTTGCCCTAGGGTGCGCCCGTGTTGTTCGTAAAGTTGAAAGATGGGTCGATGAGGGTGTGTATACACTATAGGCAGTTCAACAAAGTCACTATCAAGAACAAGTATTCGTTGCCAAGTATTGATGACTTATGTGATTAGCTTTAGGGTGTCAAGGTGTTTTCGAAGATTGAATTGAGGTTTGGCTACCATCAACTGAAGATTAGGGCATCGGATGTCCCTAAGACGGATTTTCAGACTCGGTATGGGCATTATGAGTTCCTAGTAATGTCATTTGGTTGACAAATGCCCTAGCAACATTTATGGATTTGATGAACACTAGTGTTCAAGCCTTTTTGGATTTTTTTGTGATTGTATTCATTGATGATATCTTGATCTACTCGCACAGTCGAGAGGAGCATGAGCAACATATTTGGATTGTACTTCAGACTTTGAGAGATAGCCAATTATATGCCAAGTTTTCAAAGTGCGAGTTTTGGTTAGACTCAGTCGCCTTTTTGGAGCATGTTATATTGGATCCTAAAGAAGATTGAGGCAGTCTAGAACTGGCCTAGACCTACTTCAGCTACAGAGATCCGATGTTTTCTGGGTTTTGCGGGTTATTATCACCGGTTCATGGAGGGGTTTTCATCCATAGCAGCCCCATTGACTAGATTGACCTAGAAGGGTACCCTATTCAGATGGTCGGATGAGTGTGAGTTGAGCTTTCAGAAACTTAAGACTGCTTTGACTATGACGCTAGTGTTGGTGTTGCCCACAGGTTTAGGATCCTACACGATGTATTGTGATGCTTTTCGTATTGGGCTTGGTGCAGTATTGATGCAGGATGGCAGGATGATTGCGTACGTGTCACGACAGTTGAAGGTTCATGAGAAGAATTACAATGTTCATGACTTAGAGTTGGTAGCAATTGTTCACGCGCTGAAGATTTGGGGGCACTATCTTTAAAACGTGTCATGTGAGGTATTCATAGATCATCGGAGTCACTAGTATTTGTTCAAGCAAAAGGATCGCAACTTGAGGCAGAGGAAGTGGTTGGAGTTGATGAAAGACTATGATATCAACTTTTTGTATCATCCCGGGAAGGCCAATATGGTGGTTGATACCTTGAGTAGAAAGGTTGTGAGTATAGGTAGCCTTGCGTATATTCCAGCTAGTGAGAGGCCACTTGTATCAAATGTTCAGGCTTTGGCCAATCAGTTTGTAAGGCCCCATAAAATTCTTCCAAAAAAAAAACCAGAATATCGTAGTGCCAAGTTAGGATTATGTGTTAGGAATGTCGGACCTTTTTGATTGAACTGCGCATTAAAAAGTTAAGGAAAAATGTTTGCAGAAGTATGTATTTCTGCGGCCCATTATGTGACCGCATAACCACTTTGTGGGCTGGATAATGGCCGCAGAGTGAGGCAGTTTTTCGGCCAATTTTGATGTCATTTTCGCGGTCCATTATGCGATCGCATATCCATTATGCGGACCGTATTTTTGTCGCACATCTGTCCTTGGACTTTTGTGAAGGGAGATTCTACGGCGCATTATGCGACTGCAGAAAAGGTCTGCGGACCGGATATTGGCCGCAGACCCAGGCAGAAATTTGAGGCCCCTGAGGGCCACTTTTCGCGGTCACTTTGCGGACCACATAAACGTTATGCGACCGCAGATCCGAGTTAGGGCTCCAGATTTTTAATTTTTAAACCCGATCCCATGTCGTTATTACTTATGCAATGGCTCATTTTGAGCCTATTTCCTGGTACTTTTAGTGTGAGAAAGAGGGTCTAAGAGAGAGGAAGTGTCCTTCATCAAAATTGCTCCACAAATTCTTGTTTAAACTTTGAAGATATTCAAGCGAGGCACCCAAATCTTCATCCTAGGAGGTAAGACTTCATCACCCCAGCTCTTAATTTCAAACAAATCTATAATAGGTCTTTAGTGAGGTAATTCATAGGGATGAGGATGATTACATTGCATACATGTGTTCATAGAAGATATGGGAGAATTGTAAATCAGAGATAGAGAGGCATGGGGAATGGGTTGGTTTATTCTTGCATAAAATGACCATAAAACCTTAATGACCACAAATGCTTGATAAAATGCTCAAGTGAGCTAAGATTATAATCATTTTCCTAATTATGGGTTCAATTGTGCTACATTGCTAAAAAAGATTGAATTTGCGAACATTCCGGAACATTGTAGGAATTAAGGAAAGCTCAATTGAGGTATGTATGGCTAAACCTCTTTCTTCTTAGAATCGAAATCCCCTGTTGTTCGTGTAATCGGTGAAAGTTCCCAAATTGGTCATACTAGAATTGACTATCACAAATGTGTCATGTGGAATGATATGTGTTCGATATTTGTACCAAATGCTTATTATGCCATATCTTCCTTTGTGAATATGTTTGACAATGTGGACTATGTGTTGAGAAAGCTTAAGAATTCATGTCAATGAAATTTTGTTGTGCCAATTCGTATGAAAAGCCTCTATGTGCTTAGAATTTCCAAGCTTTTCTCTTTTGTGTGAAAATGCCTTACATGATAGGCCTTATTGTTGCTGATGATATTGTTATTGAATGTGTAGAAAGGGAAACTTGAATTGTAAGATACGACCACTTGTCAAGAATGACTTAATAAATGAGGCTACTCGTGCCATGAAACGAAAGATGGGAAAGAAATGTGAATTGAGATGAACGATTAAAAGGATGATGTCTCAAGTAAAATGGCCTAGCCGATCGGGCCGTGATTGGACACCATGCCGCACACATGGTGGTAATTGTGCTGGATTGATTGATTGAAATTGTGGAAATGGTTGATGTCTCAAATGAGATTACCTAGCCGGTCGGGTCGAGATCGGACTCTGTGTAGGAACACGGTGGTATTGTGGATTGTGGCACATGGCACTGAGATTCAAACCTAAATAAGATAGAAACCTAACTGGAAATTATGTGATCCTTACTTGATGTTTTTCGTATGTGTTTGGAGCTCTTACTGTATATCATGACTGCTTCCCCTTTATTTCATTGTTCGTTCTATTATGATTGATGTTTAGCTTTACATACTAGTACTATTCGACAGTACTAACGTCCCTTTTGCAGGGGCCGCTATATCTTTTAATGGATGTAGGTGGTTCCATAGCCGACAATGTTGATCACAGCTAGTGGTGCTTTGTCTTTATCTCCCCAGTAGACTTGGTGAGCCCCATTACTTCCCGGGGCCATGTAGTACATCTCTTGCTTATATGCTTACCACGTTTTGAGGTATAGTCGGGGCCTTGTTGTCGGCACTTTTATACACTTTCTTTTGTATCTACTTAGAGGCTCCGTAGACATTTATGTGGGTTGAATATGGGTATTGAAAAAGGGTCAGTGTACTATGTCGTGTTTGAAACCCTTGTTCTTTCAAATTCTAAAGTGTATGCAATGTGACAACTTATTAATGTTGTAAGAAATGAATCAATTTTGGAAATGTTTAAAAATCTCCACACCGTATAATTAATAATAACCTGTTCTCTTGATTCATGTCGAGTTGGGTAGAAAGTGTCTAACAGGCTTGCTCAGCCGGGTTTACTTGGTTGAGCACCGGTCGCGCTCCCGGAGCTTGGGGCGTGACACAGTTCGTAAGGTTAGATGTTTCGGAGCCTAGTCGTGTTCTAGCTTGCACAGTCTTTTGATCTTCCCTGTATGAGCGCATCAGAGAGCGTTAGTATGATGAACCCCATTTGCTTATCCCTAAGGACACGGTGCGGCACGGTGGTGCCAAGCAGTTTACTGTTGGAGATGATGCGGTTTTGCGGATGCATGGTCGTATTTGTGTGCCCAATGTGGATGAGCTTCGTGAGTTGATTCTTGAGGAGGACCACAGTTCTCGGTATTCTATTCCCCCAGGTGCCGCCAAGATGTATCAGGACTTGCAACGGCATTATTGGTGAGGAGGATGAAGAAGGATATTGTTGCATATATAGCTCGGTGTCTGAATTGTCAACAAGTAAAGTACGAGCATCAGAGTCCTGGTGGTTTGCTTAAGAGACTAGAGATTCCTGAGTGGAAGTGGGAGCATATCACTATGGATTTTGTTGTTGGACTCCCACGGACTCAGAAGAAGTTCGACACAGTATGGTTCGTTCAGGAGAAGTTAACCAAGTCGGCACATTTCATTCCAGTAGGAGTTACCTCTTTTTAAGAGCAGTTAGCTGTGATCTATATCCGCAAGATCGTCTGTCTTCACGGTGTGCCCATGTCCATCATTTTTTATTGAGGTACGCAGTTCACCTCAAACTTTTGGAGGGCCGTACAACGTGAGTTAGGCACACGGGTTGAGTTGAGTATAACATTTCACCCCGAGACAGACGGTTAGTCCGAGCGCACTATTCAGATATTAGAGGATATGCTTCGCGCTTGCGTTATGGATTTCGAGGGTTCTTGGAATCAATTCTTGTTGCTTGCAGAGTTTGCCTACAACAACAACTACCAGTCGAGCATTCAGATGGCTTCCTATGAGACATTGTATGGGAGGTGGTACCGTTTGCTAGTTGGTGTGTTTGAGCTAGGAGAGGCTCGGTTGTTGGGTACCGATTTGGTTCAGGATACCTTGGAAAAGGTCAAGATTATTCAGGATCGACTTTGCACAACTTCTGCAAATCAATGATCGCGACTGGTAAAGCCTCTGGCATAACCGTTGCAACTGGCCGGGCTCCGCTCGCAGGTAGTGCACCTGGGGCCTAATAAACGGAAGTGGCATGCCCTGGAGCTTGAGCGGTAGGGGTCTGTGCTCCCCCTCCCACCTGAGATGTGGCAGGGTCCGCTGGAAATAAACCAGCATGCGTTATAGAGTCGTAGCATACGGCCCATGACCTCCTAGAATCCCCGCGAAGTCATGCAATCTGCTGGGGCTGGCTCAGCTGCAGGCGCCTCATCCTGCTCCTCTATAACAGGATCATCCACTGGATCCACTAGTGGTGCTACGGGAGCAATTCTAGGAATCCATCATCATCATACCCAGTATAATCACACATGTGGGGTCTAGTGAGGGTAATGTGTATGCAGACCTTACCCCTACCTAGAGAGGTAGAGAGGCTATTTCCAATAGACCCTCGGCTCAAGAACGTGTGGAGAGGAAAAGAAGGGAGAAGAAGAAGAAATAAGGGGAGGAAAGAAACAACAAAGAGACAAAGGATGATAAGATAAAGGGAGAAAATAGTAGCATCAAATAGTATCGATCAAGGAGCAGTAGTTCTAGTGAAAGTCAAGAAAACAGTAGCTTGAAATAGTAACAAGCATGAAGCAACAATTTCTAGTAGCAATTCACAAAAATAGTGGACTTGACTACCAAGTACCAGATATAATAACTCTAGGAAGCCCTGGTCCTCTAAAAGGAGCAGGAGCACTCCCCCAGCCTCTGCCTCGGCCTCTAGCAACGGGGGGAGCAACTCCTCTACCGCCTGGTACAGCCGCCGTGCGTGTTCTCACTATATGTGAGAGATCAATAGAAAGATACTTAGCACAATATAACCTGCATGATAGGAGATGAATAAAGCGAAGTTTCCTAACACTCTATAGCCTCTCTAAGATAAATATGGACGTCTTTGCACCGATCCGCAAGACTCTACTAGGCCTGATCATGACTCGTGAGACCTATGTGAACCTAAAGCTCTGATACCAAGTTGTCACGACCCAAAATCCATAATATGTCGCGATGGCACCAAATGTCTCTGTTAGGCAAACCCATAAGTGAAACTACTATTTATTTACCCCTTTCTCAACATTTAAAACAAAAGTTTTCCTTTTAAAAGAACAAAATGAGTAAAACCTCATGAAATCGTACATATCCTTTTCTTAACAAAATACTAGTAGAAAAAGTACATCCCTTGTAGTGGTAAAATGACAAGTACAACAGTACATAAATGCTAAAAATCCCTCCAAATCCTGCGTCACAAGTACATGAGCAATCTAGAGAATATACAAAACTACTACAACTATTTTCTGAAAGTGATAAACAGAAATATAAATAAGGTAGAGGGAGACTTTGGTGCTGCAGATCGTAGCAAGGCAAGAAGCTCATCACTAAGTCTTCGTAGATGATAAGCTACGAGCCCGCATGACCACTGGTAGTACCTGTCTCAGTACCTGCACACAAGTGCAGAAGTGTAGCGTGAGTACGGAAAATAACGCGTACCCAACAAGTATCTAGTCTAACCTCGAAGAAGTAGTGATGGGGGGTCGACTTGACACTTACTAGAGGTCAAATAATAATATAAATACATAAAGTAGACATGGTGAGTGTACAACAAGTATCAATGGAGCAAATGAGAGTGACTACAGTAAATCCACTCAGGAATCTATATCCAATCACTAACATATCATAACTGTCCGTGAAGGCGCTAACTCAATTATAACCAAACCAGAACCAATTTCAATACTATGGACGGAGTTGCCGAGGCGAATGGCCCGATACCATAGGAATAGTGGTACTCAGTAATGCTGAGGTGAATGACCCGATCCCATAAGAATAGTGGTATCAACCTACCGAGGCGAACGACCCGATCCCATAAGAGTAGTATTACCATCATGCAATGGCGAACGACCCCATACCAACATGCAGAGGCGAACGGTCTGATTTCATAAGAGTAGTCGAGGTGAATGTCCCAATCCCATAAAATTAGTGTTACCATCATGCCGAGGCGAACAACCCGATCCCATAAGAGTGGAGGAATTTATCTCGCTCGCGAAAGCACTTGCGAGACGAGAAGACATGGATTTATAGCTTATCAAGTATTTCCCAATTTTTCTAAAATAAGAAACCAAGTCGATATCTCAAATTTAAATCCTTAGTCTCAGTCCTAATCAAGATAATTAATACACATGATAGGCATAACATTACAATTAAAGGCATGATGAGAATCTTTGTTTGCCGGGACATATCATGAAATATAGCTACGTACGGACTCTGGTCACCTCGTGCTTACGTAGCTCCTCGCACAAGTAGAACACAACAATAATACACCTAAGGGGATAAGTTCCCTCTTACAAGGTTAGGCAAGAGACTTACCTCTATCCCAAGTCCTCAATCCGGCTGTTCAACCTTACTAGAACTCCTCAAACGACGCTGAGGACTTCGAACCAACCAAAAGTCGTATGAACTAATTATGCTCGAAAGTTCATAATTTAGCTATTAGAGTAACTAGCCAACCCAATTTGGAAGGTTCCTAAAATTTACCGCCAGGCCCACACACCCGGATTTTGGAAATTTTCGAATATAAATGTTACCCATGACCTCACGAACTCAAATATACAATTATTCCTAATAACATAATAGATTTTGCGGTAAAATCATATTTTTACCAAACCCTAGGTTCTATTGAAATCTCACAATCTTTCCCTTAATTTCATGTTAAATCTACCCATAATCCGTGTATTTATCTAAAGAATTGAAAGAGTTCACTTACCTCTTGATCTTGATGAAAGTCCCTTACAAAATGCTCTCAAAATCGCCCAAGACCAAGTGGTAAATGAGAGAAAAGAGACCATGTTCCGCATTAAAAATCCATTATGCCCAGTGATTCCTTCTTCGCGATCGCTGAAGAAGACTCGCAATCGCGAAGGCATAACTGGCCTAGGTAGTGAAGCTCTTCTTTGCGAACGCGGGGGTAGTCACGTGATCGCGAAGGCTTGACCAGCCTGAGCTTCGCGAACGTGGTCACACCTTCGCGAACGCAAAGAGTAACAACGATTAACCCTCCCCCCCTAAGGCCTTTTGTTCTACGCGAACGCGGGCCCTTTTGGTTTCCCGAGATGAAATCCGACTAAAAAAAGAGTGTTCCGAACACAAGGCCAAAAATGGCATAGAAGCACAAATGTGTGGTCTGCAGAAGGAATTCTGCGGCCGCAAAAGAAATTGCCGACCGCAGAATTCCATCTACAGCTGCAAACCAAGATGAAAAATCTAACAGAACTTTCAAAAATGTACGGACCGCTCATGAATTGTGCGGCCACAGAACTGGGCTAAGAGTTAGAGATCAGAGATCAGAGAGTATGCATAAAGACCATGTCTAGGAGCCTTTGTGACGTGCGGACCGCACAAGAATTGTATGGCCGCAGTTCAGAAATATGCGGTCGCAGAAGATTGCCTCGCGGCCGCAGTCCAGAAATGTGGGACTGCATAGCTCACCTTCCTGCCAACAGAATAAATCTTCGGACCGCACATGGAACTGTGCGGCCGCATAACCTCCCAAGGGACATTTTTGTCCTAAATTTTTGGCCCTGTATAAATAGACGAGTTTCACAAAATTAGGTCAAGTTTGAAGATCTAAAGCTGTTGTAGCCGTTTTTCTTTACTACTTTAGGAATTTTAACATTATTTTGGTGTTTTAACATTAGATTTCATCTTCGGGTAAACTGATCACCATTCACAGAAGGGATATCTTTAGATCTCAACTTTCGAACCTGGCGGTCCAAAATATCTATCGGCTCTTTCTCATAGGTCAAATTCTTATCGAGCTGCATCACTTTGAAGTCTAAGACACGTGGCCTATCTTCATGGTACATCCAAAGCATGGAAACATGAAATATCGAATGTACCCCTGCCAGGCTAACAAGCAATGCAAGACTATAAGCAACCTCCCCACCACTCTCTCCAAGATCTCAAATGGGTCAATAAACCTCGGGCTCATCTTTCCCTTCTTCGTAAACTACATCACGCCCTTCATAAATGATACTCTGAGAAGGACCTTCCCCCCTCCATGTACGCCACATCTCGAACTTCCGACCAGCATAACTCTATTGACTGGACTGTGCTATACGAAGCTGCTCCTGAATCAATTTCACATTCTTCAAAGCATCACAAACCAAGTTTTTGCCCTACAATCTAGCCTCACCAGGCTCAAAACAACCAATTGGAAAATAATATCATCTCCTATATAAGGCCTCGTACAGAGCCATCTAGATAGGAGACCCATCAACATTCTAAACACATCAACATTCTAAACACTACTTCGACCTTGGAGACTCATAACACCATCATCTCTAATAGCGACCTTCTTAGCACCATCTGTTGCACCATGTCTTTTAACACCAACAAGTGAGGATCATCAAACCGGCAAGCCTTGATGCACTCCGATAAAGATGACTATGCCACAACACAAGCAAGAACCCTACTAGGCTCCAAAACATCTAACCTCACGAACCTGTTTGTCAAAGACAGAACATTTATGGATAATGGCCTCTCCACCACCGATGTAAATGCCAAGCCACTCATGCTCACCGCCTTTCTACTCAAGGCATGGGCCACTACATTGGTTTTCCCTGATGGTAAAATATGGTGATACCATAGCCTTTCAATAACTCCAACCATCTTCGCTACCTCAAATTAAGATCCTTTTGCCTGAATAGATGCTGGAGACTCCGATGATCAGTGTAGACCTCGCATGGCACACCGTATAAGTAATGCCTCCAAATCTTAAAAGAGTGAACAGTGGTTTGTAACTCCAAATCATGCACACGGTAGTTCTTCTCATGGACCTTCAACTTACGAGACGCGTAGGCAATAACCTTACCATCTTGCATCAATACTACGCCAAGCCTAATACACGATGTGTCATAATACACGGTGTAAGATCCCGAGCCTATGAGCAATACCAACACTGGGGATATAGTCAAGTTAGTCGTGAGCTTCTTAAAGCTCTCCTCACACTCATTAGACCATCTAAAATGAGCGTCCTTCTGAGTCAACTTGGTCAATGGGGCTGAGATAGATGAAAACCCCTCCACAAACCGTTGATAGTAGCCTGCCAAACCCAAGAAACTCTGATTCTCTATAGTTGAAGTAGGTCTAGGCCAATTCTAAACTGCCTTAATCTCTTTAGATCCATTTTGATACCATCTGAAGACACAATATGACCCAAAAAGCAACTGAGTCCAACTAAAACTCATACTTTGAAAACTTGGCACATAGATGATGATCCTTCAAAGTCTGAAGTACAAACGGTTAGGTGCTGCTAATGCTCATCTCTACTACTAGAGTAAACTAGAATATCATCAATGAAGACAATCACAAAGGAATCGAAATAAGGCTTGAACACTCAATTCAACAAAACCATGAAGGCTGCTGGAGCATTAGTCAAGCCAAATAACATCACTAAGAACTCGTAATGACCACTACGAGTCCTAAAATCTACCTTAGGGACATCCGATGCCCTAATCTTCACTTGATGGTAGCTATATCTTAAATAAATCTTGGAAAACATCTTCGCACCCTGAAGTTAGTTAAATAAATCATCAATCTTAGGAAATATATACTTGTTCTTGATGGTAACCTTATTCGACTGCCTATAGTCAATGCATATCCTCATCGATCCGTCCTTTTTCTTCATAAATAACATCGGTACACCCCAAGGTGAAATACTCTGTCTAATTAATGCTTATCAAGCAAATCCTGCAACTGATCCTTTAATTCCTTCAACTTATCTGGAGCCATATGGTACAGTGGAATAGAAATAGGCTGAGTGCCCAGTGCCAAATCAATGCAAAATTCAATATCTTTGTCGGATGACATACCAATCAAACCAATAGGAAACAACTATGTAAACTACCTCACAACCGGTATCGAATCCATAGGAGAAACCTCCGCACTGGAATCTTGGATGTAAGCAAAATACGCAAACACCCCTTCTCAACCATACGTTGAGCCTTCAAATATGAAAGAACCTTGCTAGTGGAGTGACCGAGAGTCCCTCTCCACTCTAATCTAGGAAACTCTAGCGCTAATGTCACAGTCTTGGAATGACAATCCGAGATAGCATGATACGGGGACAACCAATCCACACCAATAATGATCTCAAAATCCACCATATTCAGTAGCAAAAGATCAACTATAGTAACAAAAAACCAGTAATCATAACAACACAAGACCGGTACACCCGATTGACTACCATGGAATCTCCAACAAGTGTAGACATAGAAAGAAGAAAATTAAGAGAATCATGAGGCTTACTCAAGAGAAGAAAAATATGAAGACACATAAGAATATTTAGAACCTGGATCAAACAATATGGAAACATCTCTGTGATAGACTGAAATAATACTTGTAATAACTGCATCAGATGACTCTAACTCGGGATGACCCGAAAATACATAACAATGAGACTGAGTCCCGCCAACCTGTCATCTACCTCTAGGATGGCACCCACCTCTAAAAGTTGGGCAGTGGTGGAGCGACCAATGTCGTAATCATGGCACGAGTACCCAGCTATGGCATACTGCTATGTGACCTAGGGCAAAACCTCGCGATGTGCCTCAGATCCCAACATACTTAGAAAGCCCTCGGCTGAGGTGGCTATTGAACCTAGAGCTGTCCCTATCAACCCGATTAATCACCATGGAAACTCTTTATCAGAGGTGCACTAACGGGAGCTGGAGGTGCATTGTATGCTAGTTGCTCGGAGCGAGGTCCATAAGCATTGTTGCTTCCTGAAGTACCATGTGTGACCTGTAGTGCTGACTGTACCAGCTTAATAGGATGGCCTCTACCAAGGGAACCCCTTTTTCCAGATGAGTTACCACTAAATCCTCCAAAATGATAGGGCCTCTTGTCAGAGGTCACCTCTCTATCCCTCTAATGCACTCAAGCCTCCTAGCGATGTTCACTACCTGAGTAAAAGAAATCTCAGTCTTGACCTCTCTGATTATCTGGAGTCTGATGCCATATGTAAGACCTTCGATGAACCTCCGCGCCCTCTCCCTCTCAGTAGGGATTAGAGCTATATGGTGAGACAAATCCACAAGTCTCATCTCGTACTGAGTGCCACACATGCTACACAACTCCTCTCTCTAAGTTTAGGGGATAAACTTCTCCAAGAACAACTGCAAAAACTAAGCTCATGTGAGAAGAGGTGATCCTGTTGGCCTACCCATCTCATAAACCTGCCATCACCTCTTGGAAAAACCATGCATCTAGAAGACGGTGTAATTTACTCCATTAGACTCCACTAGGCCCAAGTTATGCAAAATATCATAGCAACAGTCCAAGAAGTCCGGGGGATCCTCAGAAGGTGCACCACTAAAGTGAGGGGGAAACAACTTGGTGAACTTGTCCAACCTCTTCAGCTCATCAACTGACAACGCGAGCTTATCCCCGGGCTATATAACAATAATAGGTTGAACCACCTCAACTGGTAGAACTCTTAGGGTCGGATATCCATAGGCTATCTACTCTGGGTATGAGTAGCGGGGGTCTAAACTCCTCCCCTTACCTGAGAAATCTGGTGCCACAAGAAACACACCGGCCTGAGCCATATCTCCGTGATACCATCCATGCAGACTAATGTGTCATGAAGTACTAGGGTGGCAATGAACCCCTCTGGAACCTGAGTCGGTCCTACTAGCTCAACCTGATCCGAAATCTCATCCTTCGGATCTAAATGAGGCTCGATGCGGGTGC
The DNA here is from genome assembly GCF_001879085.1 of Nicotiana attenuata. Lineage (NCBI taxonomy): Eukaryota > Viridiplantae > Streptophyta > Magnoliopsida > Solanales > Solanaceae > Nicotiana > Nicotiana attenuata. The sequence continues at coordinate 66,888 of NW_017670398.1, forward strand.
TGATGCGCGTGCTCTAGCCTGATCTATAGCTTCACCTTTGCCTCTACCCTTGCCCCGACCCCTACCCCTGGTAGTGGCTACAACCTGTGGCTCTGGATCCTACTCAATTGCGGACGAAGCATGTGTTCTCACCATTTGTGAAGGAACAAGAGAAGAAAGATTCAAACTTTATGATAGAACAAAGTTGCACGATAGAGAAATCAAGAAAGCGAAGTTTCCTAAAGCCTTATAGCCTCTAGAAGATAGGTACAAATGTCTCCATACCGATCCTCAAGATTCTACAAAGCTTGCTCAAGACTTGTGAGACCTATAAAACCTAGAGCTCTGATACCAACTTGTCAAGACCCAAAATCCCAACCAATCAGGGTCGTGATGGTGCCTAATACCTCTTGGTAGGCAAGTCAACACACAATAGAAAATATGAAAGAACTACAATTAATGACTTACAACATGATAATAATATAGTGTAAAAACAACTCAGAAGTATACATGATAAGGTAAAGATCAACACTAACGTTCAACCATCCCAAGACGTAGAGTCACAAGTACATAAGCTTCTAGAGTTTCCTAAATATATTGTACTGTCTAGAAAGTAGAAACATTATAACAGAAACAGAAAGATGAGTCTAAAGCCTACGAACAAAATGCAGCTCTACCTTGAGTCGTCTATGTGGTATCCGCTAAGCACCTTTCGACACTCCGCTGGTACCAATATCCGAATATGCATAAGAAGTGCATAAGTATAGTATGAGTATAATCGACCCAATGTACTCCGTAAGTGTCAAACCTAACCTTGACAAGGCAGTGACGAGGCTAAGACAAGACACCTACAATAAACCTGTGTAGTTATATATATCAAGAAATAACGAGATGACAAGTAAAACAGCAAGTAAAATAATAGGTTATCAACATGTGCGAGTGATAATAAGTACATAAGTAAAGTAACATAAAATGGGTAAGTAAAGGGAGGTGTTACTGAGTAAACCACAACTCATGCTTTTACAAAAACTCTGAACAACCTTTCAAAAGTAAATTACGAAACCACGAAGCCGAGTCTACAACGAATAACTTAGTAAGGAACAATTAAACAACCAAACAACACAACATCACCCTTCGTTCTTTTGCTCTCATCCACACGCTGTAATATAATAGCAAGCACGGAACCACCCTTCATGCATATTCTCACTTTCTCTCAAGCACGAAAATGCCCTTTGTGCAATGATATTGATATATGAATAAAGCACGAAAACACCCTTCTTGCACAATCACTCCACCTCACAACTACGGCAACGCCCTTCGTGCATTTCACTCTTCCTCACCAAGCATCACATATAACATAATACCAAGCAAGGTAGGAATCATATTCAACATCAATGGTAGTATTTGAACATAACTTGCTGTATGCGAATTTACCAACAAATTTTCACCAACAACCACATAAACAATTTAACGATCACAATTCTAAATATTCAATAAGCTCAACATGGGAAATAACATGAATACAAAAATCAAAGAGTTTTACAATCTATCTAAAGCATGGAAGACAAAATACACAAAGTAACATGACATAAGAATAAGGCTGTTTCTACCCGCATGCTTATCCCATGACAATTGCATATACACTCGCCACCTTGTATATACAAGCCCCCCAATACATAGATAACGTAGCGCATCGACTCAATTACACCCTAATTCCCTCAATCAAGGTTAATCAAGATACTTACCTCTTTCAGAAACAAGACCAAAAATCCAACACGACTTTCCATTTATAGTAAGCCTCCAAACCACCCTAATCTAGCCAAATATTATTCAAACAAATCAAAAAAAGCTTTAGAAACTACCCTCATACGTAAAAGCTTCAGTCTTTAACATAATTAGAGAAGTCAACAATAAATCATGTGGTTGAAATTCGAAATTAAGACCAAATCCCACATACCAATTCACCCCCTAGTCTAAATATGTGATTTGTTTCGAGATCCGACCTTAATTTGAGGTCACTTCTATTCATAAAAGCGAGCAAAACTATGCAACAGTGAAGAAGACATCTCACTTCCCATAGTCACAAATGCAAGCAAGCTCTTGCAAATGCAAGGCTCGCATTTGCGAACAGAACGTCACAAATGCGAGATCTGCAGCCCAACAATACCAGAAGTTCTTCAGTTATCCCAAAACAGTCCGCAACCTATTTTAAACTCACCCCAGCCCCTTGGTCTATAATCCGAACATTCAAACAAGTATATTAACATCATACAAACTCACGCGCAAGCTCATATAAACAAAATAACATCTAAAATCAAGAATCGATCATCAAAACTCAAGATTTTTCAAAGTTCAAACTCTAATTTCCAACCTTTAATGCACTGAAAAGGGCCTCGGGTCACCCCCGACCCCAACCAAACATGCATATGAGTCCAAAATCACCATACGAACCTACACGGATTGTAAAAATACCGATCTGAGGTCATTCACCAAAAATGTTGACCTCCGTCAACTCTAGCCACGTTCGAAGTTAAAAATTATGTTTTCTTTAAAAATTTAGATTCAAAATTTCCAAAAATCGATACGGACCACACAACAAGTCATAAATTATCAAATAGAGTTATGAAAGGTCTCGGAACATAAAAGGGGGAGCTAGTACTTAAAATAAACTATCGGGTCATTACACATAAATCAGTCACCACCTCTTGGCAGGACCCTGCATCTGGAAGGAAGTGAAGTCAACTCCATTGGACTCAACAAGTCCTAAGTTGCGCAGTATCTCAAGGAAATAATCCAAGAATCCCTGTCATCCAGCATAGGTGTACCACTGAAGTGAGGAGGATGAAGTTTGGTGAACTTATCCAGTCTCTTCAGCTCATCAATTTGTAAGGCCCCGTGAAAATTTGTGCTCAAAAACCTAGTAGCTCGTAGGGTCAGGTTCCGAATATGTGTTGGGAATGTGTAAAATTCTTCGCGGCGAGCTTGCTCGCCGTGGTTCGGACCCATTGTACTGATCAAAGTATTTAAAAATCAAAGAACCAAGTTTTCCAGAAAAGTGCTATTTTGCGGTCCAGAATGCGGTGCAAATCAAGTATGCGGACCGCATTTCTGCCGCAGATTGAGTCAGTGGTTTGGTTAAAATTGAGGTCAAAATGCGGTCCATTATGCGACCGCATAACTGATATGCGGACCGCATTTCTATCACAAAATGAGTCCTTGTACCGGTCAAATTTAAGGTAAAAAATGCGGTGCATTATGCGACCGCAAATCATGTATGCGGACCGCATTTCCGCCGCAAACCCAAATAGTAGGATCAGATTTTTGGAGCACTTTTGCGGTCCATTCTGTGGACCGCATTTCATCTCTGCGATCGCAAAGTGCGACTGCAAACCTGACTCGGGTTCCTATTTTTCTAAATTTTAAACCCGACCCCCTTTTAATAAAACACCCCAACCCCTCATTTTAACGATTTTTCTGAACAAAATAAGAGAGAAGGAAGAGAGGGTTCTTGAGAGAGAAAGTTCATCTTCATCAATTTGATTCTTCAAAACTATCCGGGCCGGGAAATTTCAAAGTAATTGTCTTCATCCCATTCTTGCAGGTAAAATCCCCAGCCCTTTTTCATTGATTTTCAGGTTTAAACATAAAGGGGGATTCTCATGCATTGATTCTTGAAAATAAAGTTGAAACATACATGCATGTCTTTTAAAACCTAAAATCTAGTAAGGGGTAATTGGGTAGACGTAAAGGTTTGCAAAAGAAGGATTGATAACCTAAATATGTTCGGGTAGTAATTGTGAACTTCAATTCTAAGATATATGTGTTAAATTGTGCACTAGATTGACGTTGCTAAACTGTTTGGTGAATTGAAAGTAGAAGTTAAAAGGGAATTCGGCTCCAGGTATGTATGGCTAACTTTGACCTTTGTAAAGTCACTTTGTTTGGTGTACAACTATTTGGTATGTAATATCTATTGGACTATTTGTGAAATTCTTGTGATTGGTATGCTTTGGGTGTTCGTGGTTAAGTCTCCCGATATAGTGGTGCAAGTAATTGGCAACAAACCAAATGTGTGTGGGTGTGAATGTGTTTATGTGGTGAGAGCCGGGAAACAAATGATGGAAAGAAATCGTATTTCATGCAATCGAAACAACTGTGGTAATAACATATATGGCTTGTCATGGGCAATTATCGTTGTGACTTAAAATGCATATGAGCTGTTGAATATGATGGAAATGGTATTGATGGTTATGGAAATTCTTTGTGAATCGTTGTTGTTGATGTTGTTGTCCCTTGTGAATTGTTGTTGTTGTTTGTGAATTGTGATTGTTCGGTGGGATCGTATTGCGCGCTACAACACGAAGTAATAAGGTGTGGGTTGTGGTGATAAGGGTGGCCGAGGTAATAAGGGTGGAAAGTGATCAAAATCACTATTGAAATGAAAATGTGAGAAAATTGTGAAATCATTGATGTGATGATGTTGAAGGGGAAGAAGGAGAGATTGAAAACTTGTTTGGCTTGATTGTTTCTTTCATGTGTATTTGATTATTGATTCTATTACTGCTCGTTACTTGTGTATGGGTTGAGTTTACTTGGGGCAAAGTTTGTTCATACATACCAGTACAATTCAAATGTACTAACGTCCCTTTTGCCGGGGGCGCTACATTCGTGTTATGATTGTAGGTGGATCTATAGCAGGTGCTCCAGTCCACCGACCGTAGCACTCCTTCACTTCCCGTCAGCTAAATTGGTGAGCCCCTTTCCTCTCGGGGCCCTGCGTGGCTCATGCCGCTTTTATTCCGAAGTCTTGTTTTGGTATTTGTGTAAGGTATAGCCGGAGCCTTGTTACCGGCAAGTATTGTATCATCCTTTTGTATCCTTAGAGGCTCCGTAGATAGGAAATGTGGGTTATGGACTTATGTAATATGTATTTTGTATGTTGGGCGATGTATGTTGTAAACTAAGCTAAGTAACCATGTATGTTATGTATGTTTGTGAAAAGGTGTTTCAATTATAAATGGCTATTTCCTTTGATTAATGAGTAATGAAAACACGGGGTAACACGTGGGATAGGAAAGGCATCCAGGTCCGCTTGACTAGGGGTTACCCGGTCGAGCGCCGGTCATGTCCCTCAGTTTTGGGGCGTGACAAACTTGGTATCAGAGCCTAAGGTTTTTAAAAGAGTCCTAGGATGTCTCGGAGCCGTGTCTAGTAGAGCCCTTCTTATCGGTGTGTTGTCAACCACATCTATAAGTAGGGGGCTGCATGGACATTTAGGAAATTACCCTCTTCTTTGTTATTCTATATTGTGCGGTGAAGTGAAACGTGAAAGTGTCTATGTCTAACTCGTGCTCTGTTCCGAATTTTTCTGTAATGGCACCTAAGAAGAGAGATAGACTCGGCCTTGGAGCCAATGCCACCCCAAGTGTGGCTATGGATCAGGTACCTGATGCCGTGGGTGAGAGTGACTCCCCGGTCTTGAATCTACCCGGCCTGTCTATCCCAGACCAAAGTGTTCCTGTTCCTGCTGCGGCAGAGGGTCCGCCGATATTCCTGATTCTGATGCAGTTCCAGCTTCTGGTCTCGGGATTCCTGATGAGGACCTTAGAGGAGCCATCCGTATGTTGACCCAGTTAGTGGCCGCTCAGGCCCAGATATCTCATGATGCCCCTGCATCCTCCAGCGGATAGGGAGATTCCGCCAGTTCCAGAGTCAACCAGTTTCTGTGTTTAGCCCCTCCAGAGTTCTCAGGCACAGACCCAGAGGCCGATCCGCAGGATTTCCTTGATGAAATATATAAGACCCTTCGAGTGATGAAGGCTTCAGAGACGGAGGGAGTTGAGTTGGCTTCATACAGGTTGAGGGGAGCAGCATATTCGTGGTTCGAGATGTGGGAGGATTCCCGAGGGGAGGGAAGACCTCCGGCTAGATGGGATGAGTTTGTAGATGCATTTATGGACCAATTCTTGCCTACCGAGACGATGGCAGCCCGTGCCACTGAGTTTGAGGTCCTCAAGAGGGCAGTATGAGTGTTTGGGAGTACCACATGGAGTTTGTGAGATTGTACAAGTATGCTCCACAGTTAGTGTCGACCATGGATGCTCGAGTTCGGCGATTCGTTTAGGGCCTTAGTCCTTTGGTGGTGAATGAGGCTGCTACAGCGGCCTTACACTCAGATATGAATTATGGAAATATTGTGGGATTCGCTCAGGCCACAGAGGCTAGAAAGTTGAAGATACGGGCGTAAAGGGAGAGTAGCAGCAGGGCCCGATTAGTAGGTGACTCAGGGAGACCAGTTCAGGGGAGAGAGCCATCAGGGCCATCCCAGTCATATGCTCAGTTCTCAGCGAGCGCACCACCATCTGTACACAGTTATCAGCAGAGCAGTCACTTGAGACCAGGTTCAGACAGTAGGAGACCCCATCAGTCCGGTCGTCCAGGAGGGAGATCACAGCAGCAGGGGAGGGCTCCATGCCCCAAGTGTGGGAGGTTCCATTCCGAGACTTGTTATTTGGATATCCCGGTGTGTTTTAGATGCGGGGTGAGAGGTCATATCCAGCGGGACTGTCGTGCGCCCAGTCAGGGCATAGGTAGGGGATTTGCTTAGTCATCCGACTCTTCAGCCGCCACATCATCTGTGCGTCCTCCAGCCCCAGCAGGGCGTGGTGCAGTTAGGGGTGGAGCTCGTGGTAGAGGTGGACCCAGCCGGTTTTATACTCTGAGTGGTCGCCAGAGTGCAGAGGCTTCTCCAGATGTAGTTACAGGTATCTTGTCTGTTCAGGCCATTGATTGTTATGCTCTTATTGATCCGGGGTCCTCTTTGTCTTATGTCACCCCATTCATTGCTTCAAGTTTTGGGATAGAACCCGAACAACTTCATGAGCCGTTCTCCGTATCGACTCCGGTTGGTGATTCTATCACAGCCGCGCGAGTTTATAGGAATTGTGTTGTCACGGTATGTGGTCGTGTTACCACGGCCGATCTTATCGAGCTTGGAATGGTGGATTTTGATGTGATTATGGGAATGGACTGGCTTTATTCGTGCTTTGCTAAACTTGACTGCCGAACGAGAGTCATGAGACTCGAGTTCCCTAATGAGCCGGTTATTGAGTGGAAGGGGAATGGTGTGGTGCCGAAGGGTAGGTTTATTTCCTACCTGAAGGCTTCAGAGATGATTAAGAAGGGTGTATCTATCATTTGGTCCGGGTGGCGGACACCACTTCAGAAGTGTCTACCCCCAAGTCCGTGCCAGTCGTGAATGAGTTTCTTGAAGTGTTTCCGGACGAGCTTCCAGGGATTCCGCCAGATAGGGAGATTGATTTCGGGATTGATGTATTGCCAGATACGCAGCCAATATCTATTCCACCATACAGAATGGCTCCAGCAAAGCTAAGGGAGTTAAAGGAGCAGCTGAAGGATTTATTAGAAAAAGGGTTTATATGGCCGAGTGTGTCGCCGTGGGGTGCTCCGGTTCTCTTTGTCAGAAAGAAGGATGGGTTGTTCCGGATGTGTATTGATTATCGGCAGCTCAACAAAGTCACCATCAAGAATAAATATCCATTGCCTCAGATTGATGACTTGTTCAACCAATTGCAAGGTGCAAGGTTCTTCTCCAAAATTGATCTACGGTCCGGATACCACCAATTGAAGATTAGGGAGAAGGATATTCCCAAGACCGCTTTCAGAACTCGCTATGGTCACTTTGAATTCTTGGTCATGTCTTTTCGGCTAACCAATGCCCCGACAACTTTTATGGATCTTATGAATCGGGTCTTCAAGCCATTTCTAGACTCCTTCGTGATTGTTTTCATTGATGACATCCTTGTTTATTCGCGGAGCCGGGAGGATCATGCCGGTCACCTCAGGGCAGTTCTGCAAACTCTTCACCAGCACCAGTTGTATGCTAAATTTTCGAAATGTGAATTTTGGTTGGAGTCTGTTACCTTTCTGGGTCATGTTGTTTCTAGTGATGGGATTCAGGTAGACCCCCAGAAGATTTCAGCAGTGAAGGATTGGCCTAGACCTACGACCCCGACGGAGATTTGTAGCTTCTTGGGTTTAGCAGGGTATTATCGGAGGTTTTTGGAGGGATTCTCTACCCTCGCCTCCCCATTGACTAAGTTGACGCAGAAAGCAGTTGAGTTCCAATGGTCCGACGCTTGTGAGAAAAGTTTTTAGGAGTTGAAGTCGAGGTTGACCTCGGCGCCGATATTGACCTTGCCAGAAGGCACGAAAGGATTTGTGGTTTATTGCGATGCCTCCAGGGTTGGTTTGGGGTGTGTGTTGATGAAAAATGGGAAGGTTATAGCGTATGCTTCAAGGCAGCTCAAGAATCACGAGAAGAATTATCCGACGCATGATCTGGAGCTTGCAGCAATTGTGTTTGCTTTGAAAATATGGTGGCATTATCTTTATGGGGTCCATGTAGATGTGTTCTCAGACCACAAGAGTCTCCAATATTTGTTCAAGCAGAAAGAGCTGAATTTAAGGCAGCGACGGTGGTTAGAATTGCTCAAGGATTATGATATGAACATTTTGTACCATCCAGGGAAGGTGAATGTGGTGGCCGACGCTCTCAGTCGGAAGTCTATGGGTAGTTTGGCTCACTTGGGAGCGGATCAAAGGCCCTTGGCTCGGGAGGTTTATCAATTGGCCAGTCTAGGGGTTTGCATTTTGGCCTCAGATGAGGGGGATGCTATGGTGCATAATGGAGCAGAATCTTCACTTGTAGCGGAAGTCAAGGAAAAATAGTTTATTGATCCAGCATTGGCTCAGATGAAGGAAGCAGTTTTGAATAACAAGACTTCGGCATTTTCACTCGGCGGCGAGGATGGTGTATTGCGATGTCAGGGTAGGCTATGTGTTCCGGATGTGGATAAGCTTCGGGAGAGGGTAATGGCAGAGGCTCATAATTCCAGGTATTCTGTGCACCCACGTTCTACGAAGATGTATCATGATCTCAAGGAAATTTATTGGTGGAGCGGTATGAAGAGGGGTGTGGCGGACTTCGTATCTAAATGTTCGAATTGTCAGCAAGTAAAAGCTGAGCATCAGCGGCCCGGTGGGTTAACTCAGCTTATGGAAATACCAATGTGGAAATGGGAGATGATCAACATGGATTTTATGGTAGGGTTACCTCGCACTCAGCGTAAATTCGACTCAATTTGGGTAATAGTGGATCGACTCACCAAATCAACTCACTTTTTGCCAGTCGAGTCCACCGATACTGCAGAACAGTATGCTAAGTTGTATATCAAGGAAATAGTAAGGCTTCATGGCACTCCACTTTCTATTATCTCAAATCGAGGGGCCCAGTTCACAACTAATTTTTGGAAGAAATTTCAGCAAGGTTTGGGCACTCAGGTGAATCTCAGCACGACTTTCCATCCACAGACTGACGGTCAAGCAGAGCGGACTATTCAAACGCTTGAAGATATGTTGCGGGCTTGTGTCTTGGATTTCAAAGGTAATTGGGATGATCACTTGCCACTTATAGAGTTTGCTTACAATAACAGCTTTCATGCTAGCATTCAGATGGTCCCATTTGAGGCATTGTACGGAAGGAGGTGTAGGTCTCCGATTGGATGGTTTGAAGTGGGTGAAGCAGAATTGTTGGGGCCAAATCTCGTGCACCAGGCTATGGAGAAAGTTAAAGTCATTCAGGAAAGGATGAAAACTGCTCAGAGTCGCCAGAAATCCTATGCGGACGTTCGTCGAAGAGAATTGGAGTTTTAAGTTGATGATTGGGTGTTCTTGAAGGTATCTCCTATGAAGGGAGTCATGCGATTCAGGAAGAAAGGGAAGTTGAGTCCTAGGTATGTCGGGCCGTATCGCATCGCTCAAAGGATAGGGCAGGTGGCTTATAGGCTGGAATTGCCTCCTGAAATGTCATTAGTGCACCCAGTGTTCCATGTGTCTATGTTAAAGAAAGTGGTTGGAGATCCATCCACCATCGTGCCAGTTGAGACTATCTAGGTTAATGAAGAGTTGTCGTATGAAGCTGTTTTGGTTGCTATTCTTGATAGGCAAGTCCGTAAATTGAGAAATAAGGAGGTTGCTTCAGTTAAAGTATTATGGCGAAGTCAACGAGTTGAGGAAGCCATATGGGAAGCGGAAAATAAAATGAAGTAAAAATACCCCACCTGTTCGAATAAGTCTAGTAGTAATCGTGCGAACTCTTATCTCTAAACAAACTGATATTATGTCCAAATTGGTGAAAAGACACCCCATCTTTTCTTCCTAAATGCTTTACTATTTTCCTCAAGTTGTGGAAGAATTGTACGTGTTGTGATTGTTTAAGTCATGTGAACCCCTTTTTGGTAAATGAAAGCTTTATAAAGACTTATGTGATAAGTGAACGACTAATGGTAGTGTAGATTGGTAATGATAAATTGAAATGCATATAGTATGTTGAAGTGGTTAAATTGTATGGGACTCATTTGAAGTGACTAATTTATGTGATAAATGTAACAATGATTGAATATGTGCAAATTGTTGAGGTAATGAATTGTATACAAGTTGTAGGGATAATTGGAATTGTGTAATGGTGCTTGGAAGTATGTTTCGGGGGCTCTCTGACAGGTAGATAAGCCCGATTACAAAGGAAACTTTGGCAAAATTTTTTCTAAAATATGGGAGTTAGTGAAATTGGGAATCTGCATATCATATTTTCAAAACCAACTGATTTTTCAAAATCCTCATTAGAGGACGAATGATTTTAAGTGGGGGAGAATGTAAGTCCCCGTTAAAATTTGTGCTCAAAAACCTAGTAGCTCGTAGGGTCAGGTTCCGAATATGTGTTGGGAATGTGTAAAATTCTTCGCAGCGAGCTTGCTCGCCGCGGTTCGGACCCATTGTACTGATCTAAGTATTTAAAAATCAAAGAATCAAGTTTTCCAGAAATGTGCTATTTTGCGGTCCAGAATGCGGTCGCAAATCAAGTATGCGGACCGCATTTCTGCCGCAGATTGAGTCAGTGGTTTGGTTAAAATTGAGGTCAAAATGCTGTCCATTGTGTGATCGCATAACTGATATGCGGACCGCCTTTCTATCGCAAAATGAGTCCTTGTGCCAGTCAAATTTGAGGTAAAAAATGCGGTGCATTATGCGACCGCAAATCGTGTATGCGGACCGCATTTCTGCCGCAAACCCAAACAGCAGGATCAGATTTTTGGAGCACTTTTGCGGTCCATTCTGCAGACCGCATTTCATCTCTGCGATCGCAAAGTGCGACCGCAAACCTGACTCGGGTTCCTATTTTTCAAAATTTTAAACCCGACCCCCTTTTTAATAAAATACCCCAACCCCTCATTTTAACGATTTTTCTGAACAAAATAAGAGAGAAGGAAGAGAGGGTTCTTGAGAGAGAAAGTTTATCTTCATCAATTTGATTCTTCAAAACTATCCGGGCCAGGAAATTTCAAAGTAATTGTCTTCATCCCCATTCTTGCAGGTAAAATCCCCAACCCTTTTTCATTGATTTTCAGGTTTAAACATAAAGGGGGATTCTCATGCATTGATTCTTGAAAACAAAGTTGAAACATACATGCATGTCTTTTAAAACCTAAAATCTAGTAAGGGGAAATTGGGTAGAAGTAAAGGTTTGCAAAAGAAGGATTGATAACCTAAATATGTTCGGGTAGTAATTGTGAACTTCAATTCTAAGATATATGTGTTAACTTGTGCACTAGATTGACGTTGCTAGACTGTTTGGTGAACTGAAAGTAGAAGTTAAAAAGGAATTCGGCTCCAGGTATGTATGGCTAACTTTGACCTTTGTAAAGTCACTTTGTTTGGTGTACAACTATTTGGTATGTGATATCTATGTGGACTATTTGTGAAGTTCTTGTGATTGGTATGCTTTGGGTGTTTGTGGTTAAGTCTCCCGATATAGTGTTGTAAGTAATTGGCAACAAACCAAATGTGTGTGGGTGTGAATGTGTTTATGTGGTGAGAGCTGGGAAACAGATGATGGAAAGAAATCGTAATTGATGCAATCGAAACAACTGTGGTAATAACATATATGACTTGTCATGGGCAATTATCGTTGTGACTTAAAATGCATATGAGCATTTGAATATGATGGAAATGGTATTGATGGTTATGGAAATTCTTTGTGAATCGTTGTTGTTGATGTTGTTGTCCCTTGTGAATTGTTGTTGTTTGTGAATTGTGATTATTTGGTGGGATCGGGTTGCGCACCACAACACGAAGTAATAAGGTGTGGGTTGTGGTGATAAGGGTGGCCGAGGTAATAAGGGTGGAAAGTGATCGAAATCACCATTGAAATGAAAATGTGAGAAAATGGTGAAATCATTGATGTGATGATGTTGAAGGGGAAGAAGGAGAGATTGTAAACTTGTTTGGCTTGATTGTTTCTTTCATGTGTATTTGATTGTTGATTCTATTACTGCTCGTTACTTGTGTATGGTTTGAGTTTACTTGGGGCAAAGTTTGTTCATACATACCAGTACAATTCAAATGTACTAACGTCCCTTTTGCCGGGGGCGCTACATTCGTGTTATGATTGTAGGTGGATCTATAGCAGGTGCTCCAGTCCACCGACCGTAGCACTCCTTCACTTCCCGTCAGCTGAATTAGTGAGCCCCTTTCCTCTCGGGGCCCTGCGTGGCTCATGCCGCTTTTATTCCGGAGTCTTATTTTGGCATTTGTGTAAGGTATAGACGGAGCCTTGTTACCGGCAAGTATTGTATCATCCTTTTGTATCCTTAGAGGCTCCGTAGACAGGAAATGTGGGTTATGGAATTATGTAATATGTATTTTGTATGTTGGGCGATGTAAGTTGTAAACCACGCTAAGTAACCATGTATGTTATGTATATTTGTAAAAAGGTGTTTCAATTATAAATGGCTATTTCCTTTGATTAATGAGTAATGAAAACACGGGGTAACACGTGGGATAGGAAAGGCACCCAGGTCCGCTTGACTGGGGGTTACTCGGTCGAGCGCCGGTCATGTCCCTCGGTTTTGGGGCATGACACAATTGACATTGCGGGCCTATCCTAAAGCTGCGCGGAAAAAATTGATTGAACTCGCCCAATAGGTAACACTGTAGGGGTTTGATGACCTTGGGCCACCTACTCTTGGGTACGGGTAGCTAGAGTTTGTGCTCTACGCCCCCTACCCGAGAAGTAGCTGGTACGGTAGGAAATGCCTCGGCTTGAGCCAAACTCTCAAACACGCCAACCATATAGATCAAAGCATTTTGAATAGTTGGTGAAACAAATAGGCCCTGGGTAACCTGAGTTAGTACCTCGTGCTCATCATCATAGTCATGGACCTGATCCTTAACATTAGCTACTTGTGGCTCCACAGCAGGTGCTTGAGCAGGGGCTTTAGCTGCGGTGCATGTGTCGCCCATACCTTTTCCTCAACCCTAGCCTCTCACAGCCCTAGCTTGGGGTACGAACGCCTGCTCCACTGCACTCGATGATCGTGTACTCACCATTTGTGTGAGAATAGAAGAGTAAAAATTTAGACTCAAGGATAAACAAATCAGCGCGACAAAGAATGAAAGAAAGAGAGAAGATTTCCTAATAGCCCTGTAGCCTCTCGAAAATAAGTACAGACATCTCCTTCCCGATCTGCAAGACACTACTAGACTTGCTCATGACTCGTTCCAGCTTGTCACAATCCCAAATTCCACCAAAGTCGTTACGGCGCCTAACACTGCTTACTAAGCAAGCCAACATTCAAAATAAAGAAATAAAGTTCAATAACCATACGAATATCCTCAAAAGCGGGATGGGATAAATAACTATATCCAACAATGATACAACTGAAATACCATCTCAGACCTAGTGTTAACAAGTACATGAGCTCTACATAGTAAATAAGTACAACGGTTTGAATAATGTGACAATAGTGTCTAAAGTACATAAATTTAATAACAAAAGCAAATAAAGGGACTCCAAGTCCTGCAGATGGAAATACCAGTGCGACCTTGAAATCACCAACGGTTACCTATGCAATGCTCCATCAATCATCTCTATCAGCAGCACCTGGATTTGCACATAAAGTGCAGAGTATAGTATGAGTACAACCGACCATATATACTCAATAAGTAGCAAGCTTAACCTTGGATTGAAGATAGTAACGAGATTGGCAAAGTCCACTACTTACTTTCAGTAATAATAATAATAGTAGTAATAATAATAATAATAATAATAACAATAACAACAACAACAACAACAACAACAACAACAACAACAACAACAACAACAACAACAACAACAATAACAATAATAATAATAATAATAATAATAATAATAATAATAATAATAATAATAATAATAATAAAAGGAAAGCAGTTCAAGAATAACAAGTTAAACTTGTTCACATTAACAGGAAATAGATACACTTTCCAATCAAATCACTTAAGTCATCAATCTCAAGATACAAAGCATCAATTAGCATGAGGAAGATACGTCTCTATTCCTGCATGACAAGTAACAATGCTAAAACCAACGAATTCACAGTTAAATCATCAAGAAGCACAATCTCAGCACTGTACGGGTTCCTGAGATACAACCCCTCACTCAGCACATACCATGTGCCTGCACTCACAGGGCCCAAAGACAATAGGGTTATCACCTAACTCTAGAGGGGCGGATCCTAGCCCAAGGGCTGATCAGATCAAAAGTCAACGATCATCATAACTCATCCCAAATAGTCTGGTGCACACGTCACCTTAATATCACTATCACTCAGTGGCATACGCGCTGCCTCAATATCAATATCAATACGGCTCAGTGGCCCCAATTTAATCATTAATCCGCTCAAATCATAATATGACAATATCTCACAGTATTAAAAATTAATTTACGACACAAATTATACCAATGTTCCATAAGTCCACTCAAACCTGTAGTACTCAAGCAAGGATACCAACAGCATGTTAGATAACAGGTAAGAAGTAAACATAAATTATGATATGACACGCGGAGATAATATCATGACTGAAGAAAGTATGTCTAGAATCAAGGCAAACAACTTAACATAGCAAAATAGCTCTATCATGTCTCAGAACAGATAAGCACATAGCCTAGACATGATTAATAATATGAATTCTCAAGTAGTCATACAATTAGGGAAAACAAGGTTACACGAAGGCATAATAGCAAATCAGGGCATAAAATAGCCTAAACTCTACTCAGAATAACCACGGTACAAGCATATAGGCTCGTCACCCCGTACGTGCGATGCCTCAAACACATAGCAAGCATCGTATCAATGGGGAAAATACCCTCAACCCAAGCCAAGGCAAGATACGTAACTCAAAGAACGAGAATCAATACTCCAAAAAGCCTTTGCCTCCCGAATCGGCCTCTTTGCTGGCCAAATCTAGCTAAAATAACTCAATAATATCAAACACAACTATAAAATCGATTCTAGGTAATAAAGCTCCAATTTTTATCAAATAGCAAAAAGTCAACCCAAAACCTCAACCTAGGCCTGCCTTCTGGAACCTGAAAATAGTCACAAATCCCGACTACCCATTCCAACACGTGTCCAAATATACAAGTTTTACCCAAATCCGACTCTTAATCGGAGTTCAATCTCATTAAATCATTCTCCACAATTTCTTACAGAAACCCCAATTTCACCCTAGTTCACCAATAAAAAGTCAAAGTCAATGATAGAACCATGACTAACAATCAAATCCAAGTTAATATGACTATCCTAATCCAAGTGGGTGAAAATCACCTCCACAATCACCTAAATCCGAGCATTCAATCTCAAAATATGATAAATGTAGCCAAACCCACGATTAGAAGTATTTTGTCCAGTGATTGTCGCTTCTAGGGTCCAAATGTCACTTCTGCGACACTACATCTTCGAAAAACCCCTCGTTGAAGTGAAACCTACATAAACCCCGTTCTTCGCTTTTGTGGACAACCATCCGCTTCTGCGACCTTGCTTCCGAAGAGAAACCTCCGTGCCTGCGCCTGCGCTTGTACTAGTGCATCTATGCTTAGAAAGCCGCATCTGCGGACTCCCCGAATCCCATCCAACCTCGCTTCTGCGACCTCATGTCTTCTTCCGCGGACTCGCCCCTGCAGACCAAACCTCACAGGTGAAAAAACACCAGAATCAGACTCCCTTCAAACATTAAAATGTTCTGAAATTCATTCGAGCCCCTCGGGACCCCATCCAATTATACCAACCAGTCCCAAAACATAACACAGACCTACTCGAGGTGTCAAATCACACAATGTAACATTTAAACCACAATCCTACCACAATTCAAGCTTAATGGAGTCATCAAGCATCCAACTTTTAAAACTCATGCCGAACCACGTCTAACCAACTTGGAACACCCTCAAATTCGCACACAAGTTCTAAATACATAAAAATCTATTCCAACTCCCGGAATGACAATTCGAACCCGATATCATCAAAGTCAGCTCCCCGTAAAAATCTATGAACCTTCCAAACCTTCAACTTTTTAACTTTCGACAATTAAGGCATCATATTTGAGAGGTCTCATATGATAATAGCTATCCTTTGCCTTAATCCAATGTGTATCCTTGGACATCACATTCACATTTTCTTAAAGTAAGGCGTAGAGAATAAGAACATGAAGATACCAAAATAATCCAGTCCGACTTCTCCTTTAATAGCACACTAACATTGTATTATCTTCCGTAGATCTTGTAATTCAGGCCAACCATAAGAAAACTTACCAATGATTACATAGTCAAGATTTTCAATGGTGTTCATACATTTAACTTCCTCCATAGAGGTATGTTACTGTTTTAATCGGGACAGGTTTAATAGTTTTGGGTTGCCGTCGACTGCATGGAAGTATTAAATGATATGGTCTTAAACATATGAGAATAATCCATGAATTTAGTATTAAGGTTTAATGGATGTGAGGGAGTAAGGATTGGAAACCAGCCACCAGGGGGTGGCTGCTGGCCATAAGAACTTGTTTTCTTCAAGCATAGGGTTTAGGTTTTTTTTTTGGACATGGAAGAGTGCGTGGAATCCTCCGTCACTTGATGAGTTCGAGCATAAAGGTCGAATATTTATTTATTAAAGTGAATTCTCTACACGTATTCATGCATTTTAATATGTTATATTTATGCATATCATCTGCATATGCTATTTGATGTATTTTACACAATCATGGGACATGTTAGTAGGTTGTTGAACACTTGGAGGGCGTCAAATTGATAAAAAGTTTGGGTTACTATCATGAATAGAAATAATATACACATGTATAAGCATTTGAACAAATTCTATTTGATGTATATCTTTTTTATGCGAATTTGGTAGATTGGTATATGCTTTTGATCATGTTATCTTAGAAAGCATGCTTATTATCTCTACTTTGATTGTGCACCTTAAGATTTATATCTGCTATTTTTTGGTTGTTTCTCTGTTATTGTATACGTTTATGAAATGTACATGTTACGAGAAGTGAGTATCTTTTGTCAAAATTTCGCCACTATTTTATTGGGGTCAGACTTTATACTTACTGAGTACTCGTTGATTATTGTGATCATATTACACTCCTGCATATATTTGTGAAGACTTTGTTCTTGCTATTAGAAGGACTCAGGAGATAACATTGGGCTGAACACTTGGAGATTTCATAGTGAGCTATCTTCCTTGGATTCACAGCTTTGGAGTCACCCTCTTCCTTATCTAGTCATTACGATGGCTCTCATTCAAACAACAATTATACTATGCCCTAGACAATTTCCTTATTATTTAGTTGTATTCCTGATGATGCTATACTAGTTCTGAGGTTGTTTATTATATTTTTGCGTTTATGCTTATTCATTTATGATATTTCATGAGACTTTTTTAGACTTTATCTTGTTTCGTTGATTGCTATGTTGCTTGATTTTGCTTAGCGGATTAGGTTAGCTGTCATCATAATCTTAGTAGAATTTTTCATCGTGACAGTTATACATAGATGAATCATTGCCCACATTGTATTTCACTTAATCAATTTGTCATATGTGTTTGTCAACGTGGCTTTTCTATTCGCCAGGCTTAAAGGCTCTTATCCATCATGTGGCTTTATACTATCCTCTCTTTCACCATGGTATTTAACGAGTTATATGATTGTAGACGATTTAAATTTTATTAAACTTAATCCATAATAAATTTGAATTTAATCCCAAATTAATTTTTTTTGCTCAAATAAATAGTATGGGCTAAAAAATTAGGTTAGTTATTTAAATCTAATTAAATTGATTTAAAGAAAGGCCCAATATTATTGGGCTAGCCCATTTAGATGGTGCTCTACTAACTGGGTCGATCCATGAAGGCCCAATAATTCTCTCATTTTGGGAGAGGAGAAGTGAATGACAAACATTAAGACATAAAGGAGATCGTGGTTCAAACATTCAAGTGCTTCAACACAAATTTTAAGTATTCAAAATCAGTCATTTTTATTTCTATTCACGAACACCCAATTATTAAGTATAACAAATAGAGAATACAAAGATGACAGTAACTAAAAACTCATCCTCTTGAAGCGAACTCTCTCTACACCCTGTAAGACCAATACTTCTACGGATCCCCCACCAATTAAGCCACCACTCCCACCGGAACCCCCCCAGATAAACACAGCGAAATGGAGGTAGAACTACCTCATCACTCCTATAAGGAAATGCTCCTGGACAAACCAGTGAGCAACCAAACAAACTACTACGAGATAGACCACCAACAAATTCCATAACTGGACAAAGGGAAGCATATTGAGGGTTCAATCCCACTCTCACAAGATGACAAGGAGCGTCTTCACTTCCCATGGCGCTACTCGGTGATTATCAAAGTGTTCAAGCGAAAGATGCCTCACCACCTCCTAAACCAGTGAGCAACCAAACAAACTACTACGAGATAGACCACTAAAAAATTCCAGAACTGGACAAACGGAAACTCATTGAGGGTTCAATCCCACTCTCACAAGATGACAAGGAGCGTCTTTACTTCCCATGGCACTACTCGGTGATTATCAAAGTGTTCAAGCGAAAGATGCCTCACCACCTCCTTCGATCCGAATAGTAGTGGTGATGTGTCCCAGAACAATGACCAAGTGTGGAATGAGCCTAGTCTCAGGCCAAACACACGGTCCGTTGAAACCCCTTCTAAACCTAACTCCAATCTTGAGTTTGAAGAGGAAGTCACCCCCACTCCAGATGTCGGGTCTGCCAGGACCAAAGTGCCTTCACGAGGGAACTCACCAATCACCCACAACTCCAATGATGAACTACATCATATGGAATGTTAGGGGTGGAAACAATGTAGATTTCAAACGGCACTGTTTAGAAATGTTGAAAATGCACAAGCCTGCAATGCTAGTATTGCTCGAAACAAAGATGGCAGACCACTAGTCCTTAGCCCAGCAACTCCAGTTCGATATGATCATCCAGTCTCCAGCAGTAGGCCTATCTGTGGGTATCGTGTTTATGTGGAAAGAAGAGTTCGTGACTGTTGAAGAAGTGGCAACTACCCCCCAAGGTATTCACGCAATGGCAAAGGTAAGCCCAGACCACCCTCCATGGCTCTTTTCCGCTATTTATGCTAGCAATCTCTTAGTAAATAGGAAACTCCTTTGGGAGCAACTAATCACATTATCAGAAAACATAAAAACAAACTGGTTCATAGGAGGAGACTTCAATGAAGTCTTAAAAGCCAGGGACAAACTTGGGGGTAACCCTATAAACCTGAGCCGCAACTACCTGTTTTGGAATTGCATAAACAAGTGTAACCTAATAGACCTAGGCTATAAAGGAAGCAAATACACTTGGACAAATAAAAGGTACAACAACAAAACCTCCCTAATTCTGGAAAGAATAGATAGGTGCTTCGCCAATGAAGGTTGGATAGAACAGTACTCTGAAGCTACTGTACTTCACCTCCCTAGGACCCACTCAGATCACTGTCCGTTGCAAATTCACTTGGTAGGGCCTCCAAGCAATAAACCATCAAGGCCCTTCAGGTTTGAATCAATGTGGGCTAGCCACCCCTCCTTCCCCAACATCATCAATAGGGCCTTCTCTGACCAATCATCCCTTCTTCAATCCACTAAAAGTTTCAATACTCTGGTAACCAAGTGGAACCAGGAGGTCTTTGGAAACATCTTCCATCAAAAGAAGAGACTCCTGGCTAGAATCTCTGGCATCCAAAGTCTACTAGCTACCAATTCAGTAGTTACCTGCTAAATCTTGAAACTGAACTAAATGCTGAACTCAACTAAATCCTCAAAAGTGAAGAAGACTTCTGGAAACTAAAGTCTAGGATCAACTGGCTAAATGAGGGTGATGCCAGCACTAGGTTCTTTCACACATCAACCCTCAATAGAAGAAGGAGGAACAAATCCTCTCCCTTAAAGAAGAGAATGGTAATTGGCTTCATGACCAAAAAGACATCCATTTAGCTATTGTGGGCTTCTTTACTGATCTATACACAACTTCCCACACTGAAGCCCCTTGGGTAACCACTAATCACTCCACCATGGAACCCATCCTGTCCCAGAGCCAAAGGGCTTTTATGGATAG
Organism: Nicotiana attenuata; assembly: GCF_001879085.1. Taxonomy (NCBI): domain Eukaryota; kingdom Viridiplantae; phylum Streptophyta; class Magnoliopsida; order Solanales; family Solanaceae; genus Nicotiana; species Nicotiana attenuata. The sequence continues at coordinate 87,406 of NW_017670398.1, forward strand.
ACCCCTCCAAGTGAGTGAGATTAAAAGGGCAGTCTTCTCCAATAAACCCTTCAAATACCATGACCCAGATGGCCTTCACCCTTTCTTCTACCAAAAATATTGGGATATAGTAGGGGACTCTGTCACAAACTTCTGCCAAAAATGCTTCACCACGAGCTCCATGAACAGCACCATGAACCAAACTCTTCTATGTCGAAACCAAAATGCCCCCAAGCTTCAATGCTAAAAAACTTCAGACCTATTGGCCTCTGCAACACCATCTACAAGGCAGTCACAAAAATCATTGTGAACAGGATAAAACCTATCCTCCCCCACATCATTGGGCCAAGCCAAGCAAGCTTCCTATCTAATAGAAGGGCCTGTGACAATGCCATCATTGTCCAAGAATACATCACTCACTTCTAGAAAATGAAGGGGAAGAATGGCAACATGATCCTAAAAATAGACCTAGAGAAGGCCTTTAATAGGCTGGAATGGTCGTTTATTAGAGACACTATGGATGCCTTCAACTTCCCCCAGGGACTATCCAAACTCATCATGTCATGCATCGGTACTTCCTCCATCTCCATTCTTGTCAATGGGGGGAAAAATAGAGTCTTTCAATCCCTCAAGAGGCATTAGGCAAGGAGACCCTATGTCTCCCTACCTATTCATTATGTGCATGGAAAGACTATCTAGATCCATTGACAAGGCAGTACTTCAGAACAAATGGCACCCCATAAGTATAAGTAGGTCTGGACCAAAAATATCACACCTATTCTTTGTAGATGACCTCACCCTCTTTGCCAAAGCCAATGACAGAAATTGCAATACCATTTCTTCTATATTCAATGAACAATCAGGACAAAAAATAAACCTCACCAAATCAAGGATCTTGTTTTTCTCAAATACATATCAGGATACCCTCCAACACCTCTCCACCTATTTGTCCATCAGGCACACAACATCCTTTGGAAAATACCTGGGTTTTTCCATTATCCATAAAAAACAATCAGCTACAGACTTCCAATTCATCATTGACAACATGCAATCCAAGTTGGCTGGTTGGAAAACAAAATGCCTTAACATGGCTGGGAGAACAGTACTGGCCAAGACCTCCTTGAACCGCATCCCATGCCATGCAATACATAAATCTACCCACCAAAGTCACTAATCAAATTGATAGAATTCAGAGAAATTTCCTTTCGGGCACCACCCCTGAAAGGAAAAAGTTGCATCTGATTAAGTGGGATGTAGTCACTAAGACCAAGGCTGAGGGAGCGTTAGGGCTCCAAAAGGCTAATATCAAAAACAAAGCTTCACTCACAAACCTGGCTTGGAGAGCTTATAAGAATACCAATAGTCTATGGGCTAGAGTCCTCATCCACAAATATTGCAACATGTCTAGACCAGTAAATGCATTGAGACACCCTAAGAACCCAAAAACCCCAATCTGGAAAAGCATCCTAAATGGCTGGGAGATTTGCAGCAAAACAAGCAGATGGGTAGTCAACTGAGGGAATAGGGTCAGTTTCTTGAATGACACTTGGATCCCTAATCAGCCAGCAATCAGGCAAATGATAGAAGGCCCTTTAACTCAAAATGACCTTCAAGCCAAGGTTGATGCAATCCACAACCTGGGCAACTGGGATACCTCAACCCTGTCCATCATCCTTCCCCCAAGTATTCTGAACCTACTGAACTCCGTATTCATTCCCAGTGACACAACTAAGAATGACAATCTTATATGGGATTTGACTCCTAATGGCCAGTTCTCACATAGCTCTGCTTACTCCTTCCTAAGCAGGACTATAGCAAGTTTCCCTTCTGGGGAAGAAGCACACTTCAAATGGATCTGGAAGATTCAAGCCCCCAACAAAATCAAATACTTCATCTGGCTCCTAATCCATAAAAGACTCCCAACTAGGAGCTTCCTCCACTCCATTGGAATCAACTGTGTCCCTCAATGCCACTACTGTAACAATGATCAGGAAGACATTACCCACATTTTTTTTGAATGTCCCAGTGCTGTCCACTTCTGGAATGACATCCTATCCAAATCCTCAGGAACTAGCTTAAATCACCCAGTCTTCAACAACCACCAGTGGCGATCAACATGGAATTCTCTCAAAACTGTTCCTTACAATAACTGCATAGGTTGGGACAACCTCATCCCCTTTTGTCTTTGGCAAATCTGGATCACAAGAAACAGCAATGTTTTCAATAACAAAAAGGAACACATTAATTCCAATAACACTATCTCAAAGGCAACAGAGTACCTTATGCTTACAAAGAATGACTCAACAAAGGTAACTCACCAGATCATGCTAAAATGGGAACCCCCACCCAGAGATTCCTTCAAACTGAATACAGATGGAGCAGCAAAGGGGAACCCAGGAATAGGAAGTTCAGGGGGAATATTCAGAAACAACAATGGAGACTGGATATTGGGATACATGGACAATATACCCCAAACAACAAATACAAGGGCAGAAGTTCAGGCCCTCATTCGGGGTCTACAACTAGCGGAGCAAAAGAATCTAGTTCCACTGGAAATAAATACTGATTCAGTGGAAATAATAAATATGCTCTTGAATGGAAATCTGATTTTTGACCCTCTAATTTGTGAATGCAGATCAATCATCCAAAAGATGGGCAACGTGGTAGTGACGCACATCTATCGGGAGCAGAACAGAGTAGCTGATGCGTTGGCCAAGGAAGCAGCAAAGGAGATTTTTTTGAACAAGTCGTTGTCATTACCAGTACCTACGATGTTTGCCAATGATGTATTTTGGACAGACATCCTAGGAATTGAACTACCTAGATCTTTTGTGGGTTGTAACTTAAATACAATTATGCAGAATATTGCAACTATGGGGTCTCTGAGATACTCCAGTAATGCTCCAAATGTTGCTCCTCCTGTTTAACTAGTATAAATATAATATCCTTTTAACCAAAAAAAGTATTCAAAATCAAGAACTAAATCAAATAAAGTACAAGATGTTCAAGATAGGACTACTTGTTCGTGATAAAATCACTATTCGTGGCGGCCATCAGGCATTTGTGATGAATAAATTAATTTCAAATCTAAGTTGAAGATCAATCTCAAAGACCCTTGAATTTATTTACTATTGGAAAGAAGAATCAGAGGATTCCTAGAGATTATAACACTTAAATTATTTGAAATAAAATACTACGATAATTGTTATATTTTCAGTGTCGACGTTATTTCTTGCGCGAAATTTTATTATCGACAAATTTTGGCATGCCCAGTGGGGAAAATAGTAGCAACCAATATCCTAATTGAAGTGGGTAAGGAAAGGCGGTTGTGCATGAAAATGGAGATGTACTAAGTCCCGCATTTTAGCTTTTAAAAGATACAAACTAGAAGAAGTGAATGCATTGAGAAGGGTTGAAGCAAAAGAAGTCCATAAGATTATCTTATGTGGATGAAAATGACTATTTCATAACCTTCACGCAAAGCATCAGTCACAGTGTAATTATTTTAACTCAAGCAAGGAGAATACAAAATTAAATAGCATTTTAAGAGAACAAGTATGATGTCTTCACGTACTTCAAGACTATTCTTTCAAATGCGATACGGCTATACCTCGACAAGTCCTGAAATAGGGGGCATTTATAGATGATTGAAATTTTATTAAATTTAATCCATAATGAATTTGGATTTAATACCAAACTAAATATATTTTGACTCAAATATATAGTATGGGCTAATATATTGTGTTAATTATCTAAATCTAATTAAAATAATTTAAAGAAAGGCCCAATATTATTGGGCTAACCCATTTAGATAGTTTTCAACTAACTGGGTCGACCTAAGAAAATCTAACACATGGCCCATAAGCCTTTCTTGGAGGCTACTCCAACTCACACATATATAAAGGGGTCACTTCTCTCATCTAAGGAGGGGGGAAGTGAAGGACTAACAACAAGACAAAAGGGAGCTCGTGGGTCAAAGACCACAATTCTCTACAAATGGCAAGCGTTCAAGCATTCAAGCATATCAATATATATTTTAAGTATTTATGATCAAGAATTAAGTCAAATCCAGTACAAGACATTCAAGTTCAAAGCTACTCGTTTGTGACAAAATCACTATTAATGGCGACCATCAAGGAATTCATGACCGATTAATCTAATTCAATTCTAGATTCATGATCAAGTTCAAAGGCTCTTGAATTTAATTACGGTTGGAAAGAAGAACCAGAGGATTCCTAGAGATTTTAATACTTAAATTATTTGAAATAGAATAGTACGATTGTCACGACCCAAACCTATGGGCCGCGACGGGCACCCGGTATCTTACTTAACCGAGTACCAACATAACATATCTTTCTTATTGTACTTTCATTAGCAAATGGGCCAAACGGGCCGTCATGGGCTAACCAAAATAAACATAGGGGAATACTCAATATATGACGATCCAACCTGATATAAAAACTTATACATGTGATATACGGGCCTATAAGGCCAACATGATCATTTGTAAACTCAAACATAGGCCGGCAAGGCAATACAAGAATTCGTATACATGACATCTGTCTATAAGCCTCTAAGAGTACACACTTAACATAATGGTTGGGACAAAGCCCCGCCATACCAAACAATACGAGTCTAAATCATACTGACCAAACAAGCAATTGCGAAGCAAATGGAGCGCACCAACATCTTCCGCTGAGCTGATAGCCTACTTGGAGGACTCTCGACCTGTCTACCGCGACCTGCGGGCATGAAATGCAGCGTCCCCAGGCAAAAGGGACGTCAGTACGAATAATGTACCGAGTATGTAAGGCACATAAATAAGTACATAAAAGACATGCAAGAAATATAGAGTAAATGACTCAACCTGTAAGTCTGGATAACTCTATAAATCATGAAATACTTATAGTGTCATGCATATGCGTGTGAATGTCATGTCGTGCATAGGTACATGTGTTCATAACATCACCAAGCCTCTAAGGGCATCCCATCATATGATCTCGGCCACTGTGGCCAAAATCATCAACATATACCAGCTGATCAGGTGGTGGTGCGTATATAATGCCGTAACCTTTTTCCATATCCCATATACATATATATACATACATACACATATATAACGCCATCTGGTCATGGGTCAATACAAATGTATAAATGAATTCATTGCATGAGAAGTACGTCAATAAAATCTCTCGGAGTGTCATTAGACCATTATGCCTTTGATTAATATCATGAAATAAACTTTATCAACTTACGTATTTTTTGGGACCCATGAACACAGATGATAGAATAATATGACACATGGTGAACCAAAAATATAAGCATCTCTAGTATTTCTATGAATAGAGTCATTTATGAAAATTGTATACTTACTCGTTTCGTTTGTACCGTATGGATCATGCCTAATGAAAGAAGGGATGGCCTTAACATACCTGAATCGATTCTCTTGACAATCCCTTTAACACCCGTTGATTGCAACAACACGTAACGGCAGATCGAAGTAGGAAAAAATTCGTATGATATTTTTGAGAAAGATTATACCGTGCTCCCTTAGAATCGCAAAATCCCATTGCTACTATGCTAAGAAGTCTCGTACGAATTCTTGTTGAAGTGATTCACGTTACTAGTGAAATGTATGATCTTTGTTGAAGCATATGATAGAAGATCCGTATGAGACTTCCCATAAAATGAATGAATGGCTTTAGAAATGTCACTTTTTATAGTGGTGTGGGCCCCACTTAATATTTCTTACCTTAGCCACCCACATCTCTTAAATTGCCATCTAATAATGTAAGTAAGAGTCATCAAACATGGCTTGAGTTGCTGCCACGTTTGGTTTACCAAGTTTATCCAATAATTCCCTAATTTCCTTCATTAACTTATTGAATCCCTAACTAATTACCCGCATAATTAAGAATTATCTCAATTTACTTAAAATACTACTCACTTTTAACATACATTATATATCTTGCTAACATGGTCATGTGGTACCTTGTATGGCACTAGTCCATGAATACGGGGTATTATAGCTTGGACCGTATTTTATACCCAAATTGTCAAACTTCAACGGAACTCATTTTCTTTGATTCGCTTACCCTCTCATCTGCACGAATTAATTTGTCACTTGTTCGAAATAGCGTAATACTTATAATCCCAAAATAAATCTCATTCCCAAACTTACGTCAAAGCTTTAACGTACGAAAATACGGAATGTAACATCATTCCCCCCTTTTGAACAATCGTTCTCGAATGATGACTGATGCACTTATCATTTTCATAACCTATGTCTTCCGATTACTTTAGTACTCCTCTTGCCATCTAGGAACCTGTTTTGCGAATGACTCCTAAAGGTCAGCGCATTCCCCCCTTTAGGCCTCTTTCTCACACTACGACTCGTGGTCGGAATGCTTCCAATCTTGTAACTGTTGCTACCTTATATCATGCAGCCTGTACGACTCTGACCTTGTAAGTGCTCCTATGCGACTCTTCTCTCCTTTTTCCTCCAGCTTTTAGCCCATCTCTAGGCCTCACTTTGTAAACATATACAGATCTTGACAAGATGTCCCTCTGGGCATCTATAGGTATACTAAGTTCTTCACTCGGTACTTTGTTGAACTTGCGAATAGCTACATCTTGTTGCATAGACCCGGTTATCTATCCACATGATTTTACTGCACCTAGGTAGGTCATATTATACCATAACTCTTTCTTCGATCTATCATTGCTGAGGTCTGCTACCAAATTCCATCTTACTCTTGTTGCTTATCTCATATGTATAAATCTAAGTCCTTTAATGCTTCCTTATTACTGTTCATCTTAAGAATAACGAACTAATCTCAGCTCATACTTTGTGACTTTTGTCCATCCATTATGATTCGCCTTAATATTGGTCTACAATATACCACTGATAACTTGAAACTTCTTACGTAATACCTTGCCACTAGGGCTTACGTTGCATCGAAGAATATTTGAAGTGATTTCCATAATCGTATTTTATAGTATCTCAATGTGATTCACTTTATGGGGGTATTCTAATCTCGTGTTGTCCGCAAAATCTTTTCTCCTTCTCCTTATTATTTTTTCTTCAAATCATTATTCAATCAAAGGACCAAACGTCATCCTTTTTTTATCACAATTACACCCTTATTCTACCACTAGGGCATCATTCTATCTCTTCTAAATGCTCTTAGTCTTAGACTCCTTTGAGTTCATTCAGGCTATACTGAACTTTCCATAACTTAGAGAAATCATCATCTCTCTTGTTTTCACGGGCTTAACCCCGAGAACTTATCCATTTTCGCCATCTTCACACTTGCCTTTTCTTATTCTTACTCCCGTCTTCCTAAAACCTTATTGCTTTACCATACTTTAGCTTGCGACCTACACATATCTATTTATACTACTTGCAGCCTTCCTTCAACTTCCTTTCACCATAGATTTCCTTATGTTATTCTGGAACATCAAGCGAGACATCACATCATCTCTATTTCTTCTTTTACTCTCTTAACTAGGCCTCTCGATACCTAGAAACCATAGGCTGGAAGATATGCCACTGACAATGCCGCTATCATTCCTGGATATTGAATCCCCACACTTCTAGCCTTCTATCCGAAGTATGGACTATTCACGACCTTCTGCACTTGAGTATCTCGTACGTTGTTAACCTATACCTTACTTACCTTAAAGTCTCGCATCACATCTTCTATCTCCTGCATGACCTCCCTTCCATATAGGTATAATTCACATCCACAACTTGAACTTCTATTATAATACTTGTACCTTTTCACATGATTCGATGAGAGCTTTATATTGACTTCTTATGAGGCTGGTATTCTTCTAATTGGACCTCTTATAGTAAGAGCGATTCTGCAATGTTCTCAACCATGATGTCCACAATTTTCTGGGTCCAATAATCAAATTCCCGATTTACTTAGTTGATGCATCTCTTTAGGTTCCTTTTTCCTCTAATCAACCTTAATGTAGGATTAAGCTATCTTTTGATTTGTGGCTCATGGTATTTGTTATTACTTTAGCCTTTGATGGACGCTATAGAATATCCGTGATACCATCATCTAACAATTCAACTCTTGGCTTATGACATGGACTCAACTCTTTCCTTTTAACTTATACCGGAGTCTTCTACGACTGTATGATTGACAACATATATGCTACATGGATAATACTATGAAATCTTAAATGCGTTCATAATGTAACTAAATCTGGATCATTGATCGAATAATTCCTTCCGTTCCTTCTCAGCTTCCTTTAAACGTAAGCTATACTTCTTCTAGTCGTTATGCTGCTTGTTGCGTGCCTACTTAGCTTATCTTAGTTCCCACGCATGCTGGAATTTTCGTACAACTCATATGATCTCAAGTATTACTTTTGATTTTTACTTCCCGTTTATTAGCCACGGTGGGTTCCACTTTCTTATGGAGTGCATACAATGTTGTTTTGAGACTGTTGTTATAAGACCATTTCCTCTTTAGGTCATTGAGTTTAGGTTGAAGCCTTCTTCCTTATTTTCCTTAGCTAGTCTTTCATTATAGTACTTAAGGAAGACCCTCTGACTCTTATAAAGCTGTGAGCTTATTACATTGTATACTTGACGAACCTTCTGATGTCCTTCCGTGCCTATACTTATCCATAGTTACATACCTCCATGCCCTTGTGCTTATAGGGTTGCTTCTGAACTGATCTTTTGACTGTCTTCCCAGTGGCACTCTCTGTTATTTCCATAACACTGATACGGTACCTTTTTAACTTCCCCAACTCCTATATGAATATATCTCAAGTATTACAATGTCATAACTGCGAGGCTGAATTCCCCATGTTGGGGTTCACTTTGTTTATCTTGCACGGTCTATTGATTTGTCTGTATCCGCTTATCTAGCCATAACTAGGATATTTATAAATCAACTACTAATCACTCGTTGGCCACTCTCCTATCAATATTCCATGTAATCTTTCTTGGGTTATTTCCTTTGTCATAACTTACCTCTCGCACTGGCTCCTTATTTATCGATAACATCCCAGGAAGGAACCCTTACTTCCTTTCCTTGACGTCGTGTTTGCATAATGTTCTAGAATTGTACATATATTTAGGATTTGAATAAGTGCAATTTCATCCCTTTCTCATTTTCATCGCATTCTTTGTTTCCCATTCCATAGTTACTAGAACCACTTAATTCTGATTTAATATCACGTCACTCTATATTCCCCCCTTCAGGGGAGTACTAAGATTTAATGCTATGATAATCTACGTATAGATATTTTACCTCTTCATCTTTGGCGTCTTTTCACATCATTGATGATCCTTACTCACCTTGCAGTAATCCTTCTGTACCAAGGGTAACAAAATTCCTTATTTGCGAGGGTGATACTTAGTATAACTGGCACATATTGTCCCTTAAGCTTAACTTTGCTCACATTTCATGCTTTAGGGAAGCGTCTTCCTGAATGGCCATTCTTTGAATTTTTCACGAATCTTCTTTTGTTGTCCATTCTACTATCGCCAGAACGAAATCTATAATTCTCACGATACCGACTTTAATCAATTCACTCAGCCCCTAATTCATGTTTAGTTTATCTTGTTCATCAATCCATACGGATTTCTATTACTCTGGGATCTAATTTTTCCTTCTAGTAGTCGCGTTAGAGTCACGAACTTATTTCTAGAAATGAGGATATGACTTTATGGCCTATACTCTTTTGTTGTTTCAAGGCCTGTCACTTCTCGTCTTTTCCTTTACTTGACTATAGACTCTGTAATACTGTCATTTTTTTTCTACCGTTGTCATCCATGTATCACATCATACTCATAATGTACTCTCTTCTTATTTCCTGCTAACATTTCTGTCTATCACTTTATTCTGAAAACTTCGACAAGATATTCTTTTCCTGTTAGCTCCCCTTTGCTCCAGTCAGTGGCTCTTCGGGTTGCTCAACATTCTCGCTCTGCTAGGGATAGAAGCCATACTAAGGTAATATTTGTCCTTTCCAGGATTCCAGTGCCTGTCTTTGTAGTACTCATATCTAGTTGTACTATTTTAGAGTGCACCATCTAGATATCTCACGAGGAGATCTATTAGCACATTTGCAATATCCTTCGTAAATGTCAACTAACACAAACAATCCATCAACCATTTTTTTGGGTCAGTCTAACCCCAGTCGGATCCTGATATCCGTCCTTCTCTTATACTACTTCTGTTAGCTTCCATATGGCATAAGTGAGATAGGTGTGGGTACATACCTCTGCTACCGTTGAAGGTAACTCAAAATGCTTATATCTCCCGTCCTGAATGGTAAATAATGATAGTCTTCATCAACTGGGCGCCTCGTACCCTTCTTCACCTTGCTTCTTTTACTTGTTGAGACTTGTATCTACTTTCTGAATATCTCATTACTTTTCACCATATGGGTGGATAGATATTCTTACCTTAAGGTTCCTTGTCAAGAAGCTTACACGTCTTAGTACACACATGTTCTGCTGAATATCTCATATTTATCCAATATAGTCATGATGTAAAAAATCGAGTTCCTTTGACTCAACTCTTCCATATCCGCATTCAATCTCTTACCAACTGGAGGTATCGTCATATTACGGATAAAATAGAAGCTAGGAGTTTGAATTCTTATAAATGAGCTCTACCACAAGAACTAGAGTAAGAAGAAGGAGTGACAGTCCTAAATGACCTGTAGCCTCTTGCTTATAAGTGTGGTGCACAACACACCCATAAACAAGACTCTACTAGACACGGCTTGTAGACTCCCTAGGATGGAACTGCTCTGATACCACTTTTGTCATGACCCAAACCTATCGGCCACGATGGGCACCCGGTACCGTACTTAACCGAGTACCAACATAACATATCTTTCTTATTGTACTTTCATTGACAAACGAGCCAAACGGGCCGTCATGGGCTAACCAAAATAAACATACGGGAATACTCAGTATATGACGATCCAACCTGATATAAAAACTTATACATGTGATATACGGGCCTATAAGGCCAACATGATAATTTGTAAACACAAAACATAGGTCGGCAAGGCCATACAAGCATTCGTATACATGACATATTTCTACAAGCCTCTAAGAGTACACACTTAACATAACGGTCGGGACAGGGTCCCGCCATACCAAACAATATGCGTCTAAATCATACTGACCAAACAAGCAACTCCGGAGCAAATGAAGCGCACCAACATCTTGCGCTGAGCTGATAGCCTACTTAGAGGACTCTTGACTTGTCTACCGGGACCTGCGGGCATGAAACGCAGCATCCCCAAGCAAAAGGGACGTCAGTACGAATAATGTACCGAGTATGTAAGGCACATAAATAAGTACATAAAAGACATGGAAGAAATATAGAGTAAATGACTCAACCTTTATGTCTGGATAACTCTGTAAATCATGAAATACTTATAGTGTCATGCATAGGCGTATGAATGTCATGTCGTGCATAGGTACATGTGTTCATAACATCATCAAGCCTCTGAGGGCATCCCATCATATCATCTCGGCCACTGTGGGAAAAATCATCAACGTATACCAGCTGATCAGGTGGTGGTGCGTATATAACGCTGTAACCTTTTCCCATATCCCATATACATATATATACATACATACGCGTATATAACGCCATCTGGTCATGGGTCCTTTGATACCCAATTTTTCCTAAAAAAATATTTTAAAATTGCATATATACCTTCAAAATCATGCCTTAATAGCAATTGGTAATTTTCCATAATTTTCCTATATTTTTATTACTTTACCCAGCATTTTATTTCCAATAATTAATTACAAAATGGCATTACAAGTGATTTCAAAAGCATTTCTCGATTTAATTTATTGTTTATGGTCCTAATAAGACCAAACTATTTCATAATTAGCCAAATTGGCATCTTTTGGCTATAATTGCAATAACTTTGCAATTATAGCCCAAACATATAATTTTGTACTATTTTTACCAAAACTTAGCCATTTGTATTTTTAAATATTAAATAATCATTTTAGACTATTTTCTGTGCATGAGACTCATTTTTTATAATTATTAGCTATTTTGTAAATTATTTTGGTTAATTTGAATTGGGTATTTAACAAATAGCCTAATTTCATTTCAATTCTAGCCTAAATTAAACCAGCCCAGACCAAATTAAATCAGCCCAATACTCCAAAGCCCAATCCACTATCCTACCCGACCCAATCCCTGTCTAATCTAAACGTTGATCAATTTTGATTAACGGAACTGATCCGTCCTTACCATAATTAACCTAATAGTCTACCCCCAAACCCTCATTCTCTCATCACTCTCCGCCGACACACCCTCTCATTCTCTCTCAAGCTCTCTCTGCTAAACCATGGCTCTTACTCGCCGGCCGTTGGCTCGCCGGTAATAATGGTGGATACACCACCACCCCTAGCCTCCATGGCTTCCCCCCATACCGGATTCTTGCTACCCTGAGGTCCTCAAGGGACCAATGGTTGTTCAACTCACACCTACGGTCTGTTCCTGCCATTCTAAGGCCACCTTGGTCCGTTTGAGTAAGACCTTTCTATTTCTCCGGCTAGATCCATGGCTTCTAAGCCGGAATCTCTCCATCTCTGGGTTATCTCTCTCTGAAACCCTAATTTATCTCTTGAATTCTTAGATCTGTAACAGATCTAAGTGTATTCTGAGTTATTTTGCTATTTTTCAAGATAATCTCTCCGATTTTTCAAAAATGCCTCTTCGTCTTCAAAGCTAGGGTTTCTTAACCCCTTTTCAAAATGACATTTCCTCTGATTTTCGGTATTATTCTATGATTTTTACTATGTTTAAACGGTTTATTTAAGTTGTTCCTTTTATTTGATTCATTATGTTGAAAACCCTAATTCTTGGTCTTAATCTTGGGTTCTGAGAACTGTCCTTGGTTGTTTGTTCGTTTAATTTGTTCGCATGTCTGTTATTCATGAATATGTTCTATGTTTCTATGATTTTTACCCTATTATGCTCATTAGGGTTTCTGATTTTATTCCTTCTCGCCTATACTGTGATTATCTCGTTTATTTACAACAATTTGTGTTAATTCCTCTTAATCATTACTACTCCTATTTGAATCCCTAATTTCCTGTAATTGATGCCTTTCACTAATATCTTATGATGATCTTCTTACTGATTTCAACCTCTAAATATTTTCTTGCCTTATTTTGTGTTGATTATGCTGTCAAGTTGATTCTTAGACATTTTCCTTAATTAGAATTTGTCGAACCTAGCCTCTATTACATGCTCTGTACTATGCTTATTTCCTTATGTGTCATGTTCAGTCTTACAAGATTTCATTCCTTATTTATCAATGCTTATTACCGTTTGAATTTTAACTCCTTAATGAAAGGAAATACTTATACTGATTTGATACTAATTGATACCTAGTTCTATAATTATTATACAATCGTGATTCTTACCTTATTTTTACCTGGTTTCGAACTACTATATATGCTCTCTCATTAACAGTCAACGGGGATGAGATAAAAAAAAAACTCTCTCACACTCAAAAATTTTCTGCTCTTTTTCTTTGAAAACTTGCTATTATTCTGAGTTAGCCGGCTGCAAGCTGTCACGACCCGGATTTTCCACCCTCGGGAGTCGTGATGGCGCCTACTATTGTGAGCTACGCAAGCCGACTACTCGATAAATTACCTTTTTTTTCCTTTTTATCGTTTAGCAATTATGAGCAATAATTTAAATACAGCAGAAATTATAACAAGCGGAAGAGCACAATAAAAATACTGAGTATGTCCAATACAACCGTTTAAGCAAGTCTACCCAGAACTGGAGTCACAGCTTCAAAGACAGTCTAAGAACACCACAAACAAGGTCTGAATGAAATACAAAGTTTGTCTCTGAAAAAATAAAAATAGCAAGAGATAAGATAGGAGGAGACGCCAAGGCCCGCGGACGTCTGCAGGACTACCTCGGGTCGCTTGTGTGGACTGAAGACAGCACCCTCACTGCGGTCTAAACGCTCCGATATCGGTATCTGCACACAGTGCAGAGTGTAGTATCAGCACAATCGACCCCATGTGCTGGTAAGTGCCCAGCCTAACCTCGGCGAAGTAGTGACAAGGCTAGGACCAGACTACCAAATAAACCTGTGTAGTTAAATCATATACAGCGGAAATAGAAATAGATAATTACAACCAATGTTGGGCGGGGGAAACATGCTACGGGGAGTAACAGATAACAACAGAACAACTGTAGAGAAACATAAGAAATGTCCTAAAACAATTACCAGCAAAATAAGGAAATAGAAGAACAGGTACACACATAATACCGTTGCAGGCGTGCAACCCGATCCCATTTCATATGATACCGTTGCAGGCGTGCAACGCTCCCATTTCTTATATTACCGTTGTAGGCGTGCAACCCGCTCCCATTTCACATATCACTATTGCAGGCGTGCAACCGCTCCCATTTCACATATCACTATTGCATGCGTGCAACCCGCTCCCATTTCATCTATTACCGTTGCAGGCGTGCAACCCGCTCCCATTTCATATATTACCGTTGCAGGCGTGCAACCCGCTCCCATTCCATATATTATCGTTGCAGGCGTGCAACCCGTTCCCATTTCTTTTATCAACACCAATCAAAGAATCCCAGCATGGGTACAATAATATTAAAACAAACATCTCGGCAAGGGAACAGTAAAGATAATAACATCCTGGCAAGGGAACAATAATGATAATAATATCCCGGCAAGGGAATAGTAATGATAATAAAATCCCGGCAAGGGAACAGTAGTAAAAATCCTCATATGAAGCGCAATAAACCACAACGGAGTCATAACAATTACAATACAAGACTCACGGGCATGCTTGACACCGACGTATAGATACTCGTCACCACGCCTATACGTCGTACTCCACAGTTAGCACGTAGCAAATAAGACTCGACTCCTAATCCCTCAAGCTAAGGTTAGACCAAACACTTACCTCAAACTTTCACGACCAACTCAAGCCTCAAACACCACTTTTCCTTTTGAATTTGGCTCCAAATCAATTGTATCTAGACATAATCGACTTAATAACATCAATAAACGCTAAACAATCCAATTCCAATGCCTAATTATAGATTTCCTATCATTCTTCCCATAAAGCCAAAAAAATCGACCCCGGGCCTGCTTGGTCAAAACACGAGGTTCGGACCAAAACCCGATCACCCATTCACCCAGAGTCCGAATGTGTAATTAATTCCAAAATCCGACCCCAAGACGAGGTCTAAATACCAATTATACAAAAAGCCCTAACTCTACCCAAATCCCTAATTTTCTACCCTTAAGCACATGATTTAGGCCTAGAAATCTAATGGGTGTTAATGGAAATTGAAGAAAATGAGTCTAAGATTACATACCTATGAATTTGTGGTGAAGTTCCCTTTCAAAAATCGCCCAATTTGGAGTTTGGAAGAAGTTATGAAATTTTTGTTTAGTCTCGTTTTTGCTTCTGTTTTATAATCACTGGACAGGCCTTCATCTCGTTCGCGATAGGTCTGTCGCATTCGCGATGAGTTAGGCCTAGGTGACCTTCGCGTTCGCGACCTTAGGCTCGCGTTCGCGGAGCTTTGACTCCTCGAGCCTTCGTGTTCGCGGGCCAGTGGCCGCATTCGCGTAGAACAAGTGAGAACCCCTCCCCCCCAGGCCAATTGCCTTACGCGTTCGCGAGTGCGTCGACGCGTTCGCGGAGGGTACTCCCCCCTAAGCCTCGCGTTCACGTCTCAGGCTTCGCATTCGCGAAGAAGAAAACTGACACATGAAGAATTTGCCTTACGCGTTCGCGAGTGGGACCACGCGAACGCGAAGAACAAAACCCCTGTGCACTGAACAGCAAAAACCTGCAACTTTCATAAGTTCAAAAACCTCCCGAGACCTATCCGAAACTCACCCAAGCCCTCGGGGATCCAGACCAAACATGTAGAGTACCTCAAAAACATCCTACAGACTTACTCGTGCATTCAAATCACCGAAATAACATTAACAACTATGAATTTAGCACCAAAATCATGAAATCACATAAGAACTTCAAATTTTCCATTTTTCTCAAATACGGTCCGATTCACATCATTTCCAGTCTGTTTCTTACCAAATATCACAGACTCATCTTAAATCACATATAAGACTTGTACCGAGCTCCGGAACCAAAATACGGGCCCGATACCATCAAGTTTTAAACTCATTTCATTTCCAAAAACTCACAAATATTCCAGAAAATAATTTTCTTTAAAAATTCATTTCTCGGGCGTGGGACCTCGGAATTCGATTCCGGGCATACGCCCAAGTCCTATATTTTTCCACGGACCCTCCGGGACCGTCAAATCACGGGTCCGGGTCCATTTACCCAAAATGTTGACCGAAGTTAACTTAAATGCATTTTAAGTTAAAATTTCAACATTTTTCATAGATTTTCACATAATAGCTTTCCGGCTACGCGTCCGGACTATGCACGCAAATCGAGGTGATGCTGAAAGAGGCTTTTAAGGCCTCGGAATGTAGAATTTATTTTAAAAACAAGTGATGACCTAAAACAACCGTTCGTCCTCGAACGGACATAAGAAGGAAGTACCTGAATCGAGGAAAAGATAGGGATAACGGCTCCGCATATCGGACTCGGACTCCCAAGTGGATGCCTCAGCAGGCTGACCTCTCCACTGAGCACGAACAGAAGGAAAACTCTTCGATCTCAACTGACGAACCTGCCGGTCTAGAATAGCTACCGGCTCCTCCTCATAAGACAAGTCCTTGTCCAATTGGACAGTGCTGAAATCTAACACGTGGGATGGATCGCCGTGATATTTCCAAAGCATGGACACATGAAACACTAGATGCACGGCTGATAAGCTCGGCGGCAATGCAAGTCTATAAGCCACCTCCCCCACTCGATCAAGAATCTCAAACGGGCCAATGAACCTAGGGCTAAGCTTGCCCTTCTTCCCAAATCTCATCACGCCCTTCATAGGCGACACTCGAAGCAATACCCGCTCACCGACCATGAAAGACAAATCTCGAACCTTGCGGTCGGCATAGCTCTTTTGCCTAGACTTAGCTGTACGAAGCCTATCCTGAATAATCATGACCTTGTCCAAGGCATCTTGAACCAGATCCGTACCCAACAACCGAGCCTCCCCCGGCTCGAACCATCCAACCGGCGACCGACACCGCCTACCATACAAAGCCTCATAAGGAGCCATCTGAATACTCGACTGGTAGCTGCTGTTGCAGGCAAATTCTGCTAAAGGAAAAAGCTGATCCCACGAGCCTCCAAAGTCAATGACACAAGCTCGAAGCATATCCTCCAAAATCTGAATAGTCCGCTCGGATTGCCCGTCCGTCTGAGGATAAAATGCTGTGCTCAACTCAACCCGCGTGCCCAACTCTCGCTGAACTGCTCTCCAAAAATGTGAGGTAAACTGCGTACCTCGGTCCGAAATGATAGGCACGGGAACACCATGAAGATGAACAATCTCCCGAATATAGATCTCAGCTAACCTCTCGGAAGAATAGGAGATTGCCACAGGAATGAAATGTGCTGACTTGGTCAGCCTATCAACAATAACCCTCATTGCATCGAACTTCCTCTGAGTCCGTGGGAGTCCAACAACGAAGTCCATAGTGATATGCTCTCACTTCCACTTAGGAATCTCAATCTTCTGGAACAAACCACCAGGCCTCTGATGCTCGTACTTAACCTGCTAACAGTTCAAACACCGAGCCACAAATGCAACGTATCCTTCTTCATTCTTCTCCACCAATAATGCTACCGCAAATCCTGATACATCTTCGCGGCGCCCGGATGAATAGAGTACCGGGAGCTATGGGACTCCTCTAAAATCAACTCTCAAAGCCCATCCACATTAGGCACACAAACTTGACCCTGCAATCTCAAAACTCCATCATCTCCTAAGGTAACCTGCTTGGCACCTCCTTGCTGCACCGTGTCTCTAAGGACACACAAATGGGGATCATCATACTGCCGATCTCGAATACGCTCCAATAAGGAAGAACGAGCGACTGTGCAAGCTAACACGCGGCTGGGCTCAGAAACATTCAACCTCACAAACTGATTGGCCAAAGCCTGAACATCCAAAGCAAGCGGCCTCTCACCGACCGGAATATAAACAAGACTGCCCATACTGGCTGACTTCCTACTTAAAGCATCGGCCACTATATTGTCTTTCCCCGGATGATATAAGATGGTAATATCATAGTCTTTCAACAACTCCAACCACCTTCTCTGCCTCAAGTTTAGCTCCTTCTGCTTGAACAAATACTGCAAACACTTATGGTCCGTGAACACCTCACACGCACGCCATACAAATAATGCCTCCAGATCTTTAACGCGTGAACAAGGGCTGCTAACTCCAAATCATGGATCGGATAGTTCTTCCCGTGAATCTTCAACTGCCGCGAAGCATAGGCAATGACCTTGCCATCCTGCATCAACACTGCCCCAAGTCCAATACGAGATGCATCATAATAAACTGTATATGGCCCTAAACCTGTGGGCAAAACCAACACCGGTGCCGTAGTCAAAGCTATCTTGAGCTTCTGAAAGCTCGCCTCGCACTCGTCTGACCACCTGAACTGGGCACCCTTCTGGGTCAACCTGGTCATCGGGGATGCAATAGACGAAAACCCCTCCACAAGCCGACGGTAGTAGCCTGCCAACCCCAAGAAACTCCAGATCTCTGTAGCTGATGCTGGTCTAGGCCAGTTCTTGACTGCCTCAATCTTCTTCAGGTTAACCTGAATACCCTCTGCTGATACAACATGACCCAAGAATGCAACTGAACTCAACCAGAACTCACACTTCGAAAACATAGCATACAACTGACTATCCCTCAGAGTCTGAAGAACCACTCTCAGATGTTGCTCATGCTCCTCCCGGCTGCGGGAGTAAATCAAAATATCATCAATGAAGACTATCACGAACGAATCCAAGTAAGGCCTGAACACTCGGTTCATCAAATCCATAAAAGCTGCTGGGGAATTTGTCAACCCGAATGACATCACCAAGAACTCGTAATGCCCGTACCGAGTGCGGAAAGCTGTCTTAGGGACATCGGATGCCCTAATCCTCAACTGATGGTAGCCAGATCTCAAGTCAATCTTCGAAAATACCTTGGCACCCTGAAGCTGATCAAACAAATCATCAATCCTCGGCAATGGATACTTATTCTTGATTGTAACCTTGTTCAACTACCGGTTATCAATACACATTCTCATCAACCCGTCCTTCTTCTTAACAAACAACGCCGGTGCACCCCAAGGCGAAACACTAGGTCTAATGAAACCCTTCTCAAGCAAGTCTTGCAACTGCTCCTTCAACTCTTTCAACCCAGGCGAGGCCATACGATACGGCAGAATAGAAATGGGCTGAGTGCCCGGAGCCAAATCAATGCAGAAATCAATATCCCTATCGGGTGGCATACCCGGCAGGTCTGAAGGAAATACCTCAGGGAACTCACGAACAACAGGCACAAAATCAATAGAAGGGATCTCGGCACTAGAATCACGAACATATGCCAAATAGGCCAAACACCCCTTCTCGACCATACGCCGAGCCTTTACATATGAGATAACACTACGGATAGAATGACCAGGAGTCCCTCTCCACTCTAAACGAGGTAAACCCGGCAAGGCTAAGGTCACAGTCTTGGCATGACAGTCCAAGATAGCATGGTAAGGTGATAACCAGTCCAGTCCATCCCCAATATGACATCAAAATCAACCATGTCCAGAAGCAACAAATCTACACGAGTCTCAAGACCCCCAATCACAACTATACGAGAGCGATGGACTCGATCTACCACAATACAATCACCCACTGGTGTAGACACATATATAGGGGCACTCAAAGAATCACTAGGAATGACCAGATGCAGTTCAAAATAAGATGACACATAGGAGTAGGTAGACCCTGGATCAAATAAAACTGAAGCATCTCTGCCACAAACCAGAACAGTACCTGTTATAACCGCATCAGAAGCCTCAGCCTCAGGCCTGGCTGGAAGAGCATAACATCGGGGCTGGGCCCCACCACCCTGGAGTACATCTCTGGGACGGCCTGCTACTTGCTGGCCTCCACCTCTAGCCGCCTGACCTCCACCTCTAATACCTCTACCTCCACCTCTAGCACCTCTACCCCCACCCCTAGCTGGCGGAGCGGGCGGTGGAACACCTGGTGCCGGAACCATAGCACGGGAATCCTGCTGCTGAGAACTACTCGGTGCTCGAGGGCAATATCTAGCAATGTGCCTCGTGTCGCCACAAGTAAAACAAGCCCTCGGCTGCTGGGGCTGACGACCCTGAAAACTCTGAAGCGGCGGTGCACTAATAGGAGCTGGTGGTGCACTGTAGGACTGCTGATCAGAATACTGCATATGAGAACCACGGCCACCTGAAATGCCGTGAGAAACCTGAAGTGCTGACTGAAAGGCCTAGGAGGATGGCCTCTACCTATGAATCCTTGCCTCCAGATGAGGCACCATTAAATCTGCCTGAATGACGAGGCCTCTTGTCCGATCCATGACCACCTCCCTACGAAAGAACTATCTCCACTCTCCTGGCCACATTGGCCGCCTCCTGGAAAGAAATCTCACTCCCAGTCTCCCTAGCCTTCTAAAGTCGAATCGGCTGAATAAGCCCCTCAATGAACCTCCTCACCCTCTCTCTCTCGGTGGGAAGTATGATAAGAGCATGACGAGTCAAGTCAATGAATCGGGTCTCATACTGAGTAATGGTCATAGAACCCTGCTGGAGATGCTCAAACTGCCTCCGATAGGCCTCTCTCTGAGTGATAGGGAGAAACTTCTCTAGAAATAGCTGAGTAAACTGCTCCCAAGTCAAAGCTTCTGATCCGGCTGGTCTAGCCAAGCAATAATCTCTCCACCAAGTCTTGGCGGATCCAGATAAGCGAAAAGTAGCAAAGTCGACCCCATTGGTCTCCACTATCCCCATGTTCCTGAGAACCTCATGACAGCTGTCTAGATAATCGTGGGGATCCTCAGAAGATGCACCGCTGAAAGTAGTAGTGAAGAGCTTGGTGAACCTGTCCAATCTCCACAAAGCATCGGCAGACATAGCTGCTCCATCACTGGTCTGGGCTACCACACCCGGCTGAACTGCTCCAACTAGCTGAGCTGCTGGAGTCTGAAACTGGGGAGCCATCTGCTCCGGAGTGCGAGTAGCAGGAGTCTGGGCTCCTCCTCCAGCCTGAGAGACGGCTGGTGCTACAGGAAGCAAGCCTGCCGGGGTGACACTCTCCATAAGGCCCACTAGACGGACCAGAGCATCCTGGAGTACCGGGGTAGCAATAAACCCCTCTGGGACCTGAGCTGGGCCCACCGGAACTGTTTGGGCCAGAACCTCATCATCACAGTCAACCTGAGGCTCCGCCGCTGGTCCTGCTGCTCTAGGCTGAGCTCTGCCCCTACCTCGGCCTCTAGCACGGCCTCGGCCTCGCCCTCTGTCCCTCGTAGGAGCTGCTGCTGGGGGCTCGGGCTACTGGTCAGCAGATGAGGAAGCGCGCGTTCTCAACATCTGCGAAAGAACATAATAGAAATTCAATCAGCATTGAGAAACCAAACCGCACGACAGGGAAGAGTAGATGTGAAATTTTCCTAACTCTGTAGCCTCTGGGATAAATACAGACGTCTCCGTATCGATCCCTCATACTCTACTAAGCTTGTCTGTGAACTGTGAGACCCATGTAACCTAGAGCTCTGATACCAACTTATCACGACCTGGATTTCCCACCCTCGTGAGTCGTGATGGCGCCTACTATTGTGAGCTAGGCAAGCCGACTGCTCGATAAATTTACCTTTTTTTTCCTTTTTATCCTTTAGCAATTATGAGCAATAATTTAAATACAGCGGAAATTATAACAAGCGAAAGAACATAATAAAAATACTGAGTATGTCCAATACAACCGTTTAAGCAAGTCTACCCAGAATTGGAGTCACAGCTTCACAGACAGTCTAAGAATACTACAAACAAGGTCTGAATAAAATACAAAGTCTGTCTCTGAAGAAATAAAAACAGCAAGAGATAAGATAGGGGGAGACGCCAAGGCCCGTGGACGTCTGCAGGACTACCTCGGGTCGCCTGTGTGGACTGAAGACAGCACCCTCACTGCAGTCTAAATGCTCCGATATCGATATCTACACATAGTGCAGAGTATAGTATCAGCACAACCGACCCCATGTGCTGGTAAGTGCCCAGCCTAACCTCGGCGAAGTAGTGACGAGGCTAGGACCAGACTACCAAATAAACCTGTGTAGTTAAATCATATACAGCGGAAATAGAAATAGATAATTACAACTAGAGTTGGGCGGGGGAAACATGCTACGGGGAGTAACAGATAACAACAGAACAATTGTAGAGAAACATAAGAAATGTCCTAAAGCAATTCCCAGCAAAATAAGGAAATAGAAGAACAGGTACACACATAATACCATTGAAGGCGTGCAACCCGATCCCATTTCATATGATACCGTTGCAGGCATGCAACCCGCTCCCATTTCTTATATTACCGTTGCAGGCGTGCAACCCGCTCCCATTTCACATATCACTGTTGCAGGCGTGCAACCCGCTCCCATTTCACATATCACTGTTGCAGGCGTGCAACCCGCTCCCATTTCACATATCACTGTTGCAGGCGTGCAACCCGCTCCCATTTCATATATTACCGTTGCAGGCGTGCAACCCGCTCCCATTCCATATATTACCGTTGCAGGCGTGCAACCCGTTCCTATTACTTTTATCAACACTAATCAAAGAATCCCGGCAAGGGTACAATAATATTAAAACAAATATCGCGGCAAGGGAACAGTAAAGATAATAACATTCCGACAAGGGAACAGTAATGATAATAATATCCCGGCAAGGGAACAGTAATGATAATAACATCCCGGCAAGGGAACAATAGTAAAAATCCTCATATGAAGCGCAATGAACCACAACGGAGTCATAACAATTACAATACAAGACTCACGGGCATGCTTGACACCGACGTATAGATACTCGTCACCATGCCTATACGTCGTACTCCACAGTTAACACGTAGCAAATGAGACTCGACTCCTAATCCCTCAAGCTAAGGTTAGACCAAACACTTACCTCGAACTTCCACGGCCAACTCAAGCCTCAAACACCGCTTTTCCTTTTGAATTTGGCTCCAAATCAATTGTATCTAGACATAATCGACTTAATAACATCAATAAACGCTAAGCAATCCAATTCCATTGCCTAATTATAGATTTCCTATCATTCTTCCCAAAAAGCCAAAAAAATCGACCCCGGGCCCGCTTGGTCAAAACATGAGGTTCGGACCAAAACCCGATCACCCATTCACTCTCGAGCCCGAATATGTAACTAATTCCAAAATCCGACCCCAAAACGAGGTCTAAATACCAATTACACAAAAAGCCCTAACTCTAATCCCAAATTTTCTACCCATAAGCACATGATTTAGGCCTAGAAATCTAATGGGTGTTAATGGAAATTGAAGAAAATAAGTCTAAGATTACATACCTATGAATTTGTGGTGAAGTTCCCTTTCAAAAATCGCCCAATTTGGAGTTTGTAAGAAGAAGTCATGAAATTTTTGTTAAGTCCCGTTTTTGCTTCTGTTTGAAAATCACTGGACAGGCCTTCATCGCTTTCGCGATAGGCCTGTCACGTTCGCGATGAGTTAGGCCTAGGTGACCTTTGCATTCGCGACCTTAGGCTCGCGTTCGCGGAGCTTTGACTCCTCAAGCCTTCGCGTTCGCGTAGAACAAGTGAGAAGCCCTCCCCCCCAGGCCAATTGCCTTACGCGTTCGCGAGTTCCATGACGCGTTCGCGGAGGGTACTCCCCCCTCAGCCTCGCGTTCACGTTTCAGGCTTCGCGTTCGCGAAGAAGAAAACTGGCACCTGAGGGATTTGCCTTACGCGTTCCCGAGTGGGACCACGCGAACGCGAAGAACAAAACCCTTTTGCACTGAACATCCAAAACCTGCAACTTTCATAAGATCAAAAACCTCCTGAGACCTATCCGAAACTCACCCGAGCCCTTGGGGATCCAGACCAAACATGTACACTACCTCAAAAACATCCTACAGACTTACTCGTGCATTCAAATCACCGAAATAACATTAACAACTATGAATTTAGCACCAAAATCATGAAATAACATAAGAACTTCAAATTTTCCATTTTTCTCAAATACGGTCCGATTCACTTCATTTCCAGTCCGTTTCTTACCAAATTTCACAGACTCATCTTGAATCACATATAAGACCTGTACCGGGCTCCGGAACCAAAATACGGGCCCGATACACTCAAGTTTTAAAATCATTTCCTTTCCAAAAACTCATAAATATTCCAAAAACAATTTTCTTTAAAAATTCATTTCTCGGGCGTGGGACCTTGGAATTCGATTCCGGGCATATGCTTAAGTCCCATATTTTTCCGGGTCCGGGTCCGTTACCCCAAAATGTTGACCGAAGTCAACTTAAATGCATTTGAAGTCAAAATTTCAACATTTTTCAAAGATTTTCACATAATAGCTTTCCGTCTATGCGCTTGGACTACGCACACAAATCGAGGTGATGCTGAAAGAGGTTTTTAAGGCCTCGGAATGCAAAATTCCTTTAAAAAACAAGCGATGACCTTTTAGGTCATCACACAAGCCAAGGCTAATTATTGTGCTCTCCTCTTCTTCACTTTGTGTTTACTATCTCTTTACCAGTATGTTCTGATTTCAATTCAAGTCCCAAAACCAATATGTTTCTTTTACTGCTTCAGTTTATTATGTTTCTAACTTGTTTCTATCTATGGTTCTGTTGTTCGACATGTAATTGACATGTTTACATTATTGCTACATCTAGCGTGCTAGTCTAACCCTCTTAGGGCATTTCAGAACATGTTCTACTTCCCTGGTAGTCTGTCTCAATGTGATCTACCCTGTTTTGAATGCTTGTCTACTTGTTATCCAGTTTTGATATGCACTTACTTTGCAAACTGATCTGTCACTTTAAATGTCTGATTTTATGATTGGTTCTGAAATTCATACTGTGTTGGTACCACTAGCTATCCCCTAATCCCATCCCCCACAAGAACTGCTATGCTCCTGTATAATATGTACTCTATGTGTCCCCAAATCCCATTACCCCTGTTTGTGGTAACTGAACCTGCCTTGGTTCTATGTTCCTTGGTTATGTATGAACCTGTTTTGGGTGCTGTGTTTGGACTGTTGCTTATTACTCCACTCTCTTTTCAAAACTGTCCTATTGAATAACTCCATATGTTGTTTTTACAAAACTATTTCAAACAAGTCTCTTTTCAAACTGTTTTCCTGCCTAAACCTTTTCAAAACTATGTCAAGCACTTTCACATCTACTCTTAGGTTTCAAGTTCTGCCCCTCTAATGTGTGACTGCTTAGGGATCCCTATGAGATCCCTCTGAACTCTGATACATTAGAGCTGGCCCTTCTACACTGCACTTACTCAACTATTATTAGGAAATCTGGGTGTGAGCACTGCCCGGGATCCCTTGAGGTCCTTAGAGAACTCTGACACACCCAGATTATGTGAAAGGCTGTGAGGCAATCCGACATTGGAAATTCTGGAAATCCGGGCCTACTTTCAGGCTCCCTATGGTGTAACTTCTTATTTTTCTTATTTACTTATGTAATTCATTTGATATTGGCTTGTAATAATTGGTTGTAAACAGATACTGGGGATGGATAGTGAAAATGGGAGGGTAGCTCTGCATGTTATAGACATCAAAGGGGTAGAAACCATGCTTTAGGTTTACATTTCCTATATGCGCAATAGAATCCATGTTTAGGACCAACATGTTCAAAACATATAATGTAGTAGAGACCATGCTCCCTAGGTTTTATTATGTATGCTATTTCGGCATCTCATTTTGACATTCTTGCTATCACTTAGAAATCCTGTTTCTAGGATAAATGGCATTAAAACAAAACTGCTACTCCTGCACACTTGACAGCATGCTCTACAATGCTGTAACTTTTTATGCATTTAGAAATCCTGCTTTAGGAAATTCTGAAATCATGCTGTGCATTTAGAAATCATGCTCTAGGAATCTTTCATATAAATCATTTTATACCTCATGTGTGCATATTACATACCATGTTTAGGTTCTCGTTCATACTCACTCAGCTACGCCTAGTTAAACTACTGATGCATGAAAAGGAATATAAATAGTCTCATCCTGCTTTAAACAAATTAGTAACAATCCTGTATCCTGTAAGACCTAGAACCGCATGCTCTTTTAGGTAAAGTAACTCCTTTATCGTTCTAATGGTTCTGGTAACTGTTGTATCCTACGCCTAGGCAAAGCCTTAGGTAATGAACCTTTATGAAACTGGAAACTGCTCTTTGTGTTTACTGCTTAATGGTTAGTAGGCTTAAAAATCAGTAGGCAAACTAATTAGGGCCCCTGCTTCTGAGTTATAAAATAAAACTGCATATCTCACGTGTTCTGATACACACCTAGACATTATGTCTTAGGATCCTGTTTAACAAATACTGCCCTTATTTGTGTTTGAGTCGTGCTGTTTACATGCCTTGTCTGTGGCGGTAAAACTGAGCCTCTTATTTGCTCTTTCTTGCTTTTTTATTTGCTAAAAGTCCTATGTGTTCTTGCTTGTCTCCCTAGTATTTTCTCGTTTAAACCTAAGGGTCTGTCTGAGAACTGCCTGTAGGTGGAGGTCCTAAATTCCTCCAAGACAATTAGGAAGGGACGGGTAACAGCACGCATAGAGATTGCTTAAATAAAACTCGCTTTATTAACCGCTAAGTGGTGAGAATGGACAGATATGGATATAATGACTATGCGCTAATGTCACGTGTAGCCCCTCATTGAGGAGTGTTTACCGGGCATTGCGCGGGGTGATCCTATAGGCTAACCAACCTAGGACCTCTCCTTCCCAAAATTCCCTTTGCCTAAAACTTTACTTTTCTATATAACTTGTTCAAATTCTGTCTTATTATTTGAGTCATACAATGTCCAACATGATTTATCTACAATTATGTGTTTCAACTACTTACTTGTTAAAAGATTAATTCATAAGTATAAGTTCGGCCGGGACCCACCGTTGTGGACTGAGAGGGGTGCCTAACACCTTCCCCTCAAAGTTATTTCAAGCCCTTACCCTAAATCTCTGGTAGTGCAAACTAGTCTAAGAGTTAATCGCTCTAGGTGCCCTAACGCACCTCAAAATCGTTAGGTGGCGACTCTTCTCTTTTAATACCCTTCCTTTAAAAGAGTTGTCACACGTTGAAGCCCGCTTTCGCGAGAAATCAGGGTCCGACAGCATGACGACTCTGCTGGGGATATTTTTAGGCTCTTACCATAACGAAC
Organism: Nicotiana attenuata; assembly: GCF_001879085.1. NCBI lineage: Eukaryota > Viridiplantae > Streptophyta > Magnoliopsida > Solanales > Solanaceae > Nicotiana > Nicotiana attenuata. Next base: position 114,797 of record NW_017670398.1, read on the forward strand.
TTACTTTTATGAATTAGTCCAAGCATGCTTTATCCCGTACCCCTTTCCCCTTATTTGAATTTAACTGTTTGTTATCTTTTAAGCATTTATGATTCTTTATCCCTAAAACTGACGTATCTCTTTGTTTTCTTTCCTGTAACTGTCTTTCAATTATTTAAATACTGTATTTATTTTTCCTACGTGCAAATACTTGATTACATGTTATTAATTGCTACATAAATCATGCTCTACATCATATTCCACTCGTGCGTATCAAATCCTATAGCAACGCTTAATGAGTGGTTGCGCTCTTCCTATTTCTTACCCTTAAATTCAAAAAGGCTTATTTGCGGTAAAACCACTCGATCAGCGGTGCAGTCGACGGTTCTGTGCCTTCCCCCTCAAGTTGTCCGCTTGAGGGTACCAGTCTAAAACCCCATAGTAGCCTTACTCTGGTAAAAATTGCGCATGCATCATGGTCAAACCTAGTCGGATCAATATGCTGTCCACATAATAATCCTTTAAGATAAGCCTTATCCAAAAGTCCATCGGGTTTTCCATAATCCCAACGGACACAACCATGTTCTGTGCATTAATTTGGAGAACTAAATGTCGATATGCTGATCATAAATGTATAAATAGTCGAGTCTGGTGGGGGTAAGGCCTAACCCTTTTGTTTTGCAGAAAATGAGGCACGAGGTCCCCAGATTCGGTATGGTTAGCAACATCCCACCATTGCTGCTAGATTGGTGGGTGGACCTTTCCTCAAGTGACAAGAAACATGTAAGAAAATACCTGGGTAACTTGCCTTCCTTGCTACATATTGAGCCAAACAACAAGTTGATCGAGGCTGCCACTTTATTCTGGGATAGTGAAAGGGCTGTGTTTCGTTTCGGCGACATGGAAATGACACCGCTTCTAGAAAAAACTGGAGGGCTTGCGGGGTTGGTTTGGGATAGTCCCGGGCTATTGGTACCAGAAAACCATACTGGTAAAGGGTTTTTAAAGATGATGGGGCTGAAGAAGAATGCCAACCTAGTGTGCCTGAAGGAATCCTACATACCTTTCGAATACCTGTATGAGAGGTATGGCCATAGCAAGTCCTTCCGTACCTACCATGATGAGATCTCTCTCACTTCTCTGGGTCACATCCACCGCAGAGTGTTCGTATTCATTGTATGCTTCTTAGGCCTGATAGTGTTCCCAATGAAAAAGGGAAGAATCCACACTAGGTTGGCCATGGTCGCCAAGACTTTGATGGAAGTGATTAATGGACAAACATATACCATAGTCCCCATGATCATAGCCGACATCTACAGGGCTCTGGAGCGCTGTCAAAGAGGGGTCAAACATTTCAAGGGTTGTAACTTGTTGCTGCAGTTTTGGTTGTTGGAACATTTCCAAAAGGGTCACTATCACCAAGAATTTCCGCGAAGGGCTTGGAACGACCATATTGCCTTCCATCACCCCAAGCGGATGACTTACATTCCAGACAAGTTTGCTCAGCCGGAAAGTGCTAAATAATGGGTAGGGTTCTTCGACAATCTGACCGAGGAACAGGTGCAATGGATGTTTGAATGGTTCCCAACAGACGAATTCATCATCAGATCCAGGGATGCTCCGCACTTAGTGCTGATCGGGTTAAGAGGGATATAACCCTATGTCCCTATCCGAGTTATGAGGCAAACAGGCAGCAAACAGGTTGTACCAAGGGTTGTCAAGATGAGTCATTTCAGGGTAGAATTTCAAGACGACGACGTCCCTTACAAGTGCCAAGCTCAGCACATGTGGCACTGCAAAATCATTGTGGAGAGGAACACCATTGAGCCAGACAGGTATCATGCAGGGTGCGAGCCTCTCTACCCGGCATGGTTAGAGGACAATCTGAAAGGAATGGTGATGCTAGGAACAGGTCGAGGGAATAGAATCATAGACGAAGAAGCCGAAGCTCAAGTCAAGTACAACAGGCTGCGCAAGAGGGTCCACGACTCTGAGAATGAGCACCGGGAAATACATGAGAGGAATGTGAGGTTGATCGACGAATGGAAAGGAATAGTGGTTACTTCCAACAAGAAGCTGGAATATCTGGAGGGAGGAATAGTGGAACTGGAGGGTAAGGTCATAAAGAGGATTGAGGATTGCCAGAACGCTGAAGGAGCTGAAGGAGGACATCTGGCCAGAGCATACTTGTTGCTGGGTGTGCGCGAGCTGGGAGACCTGTACGATGGAGTCAGGAAGATCGAATCTGGGGAAGGTCCTTCTGGGACCAAATAGGCTAGATTTACCTGCTTTCCTAAAATGTAATAAGGTCGAGTGCCAGTAGTAACTTATCTTTTCTATTATCCTAGTGTCATTTTGGGATTCGTCTATTTTCATATTATGAAATGAGGCATTTGTTGGCATCCAAGTTTTCCAAATCTATTTATCGCTAGGCCTACCTCGGGCACAACGAGGCTCCAAAATTAGGACGCGAATTTATACCCCCGTAATATGTGTTTAAATACCGCAATATTTCAAAATCCCCACTGACTTGTTACCTTTTTTGTTTTTTTCTTTATATTCGATTATTCCCATCCCCTTAGGTAGGTTCACTCATACTGGCATCGTCAGCGTATCATACCAGATCTAGAGGCCCTCCACCTCCTCCTCCAAGCAATACAAAAAGCACAGGGAAAACAAATAAGGATGACTTAAGCGGTATCCGAAAAGAGAATATGGAGAACGCAGAAACCTCGGATGGCCGTAGTACTCTGGCCCCAAATGATCTAGTCTTGAGGCTGGAACAAAAGATACTGGAACTGCAAGGAGAACTTGAGTAGGTTCGCAACTTGGCAAACTTGGAATCCTCCGAGAAAGACCTGCTCATTAAGAACATGGCTGAAGAACTCAAGAAATTGACAAGCCGGGTTCAGGGTGTCGAAGGCAGCAAAGGAATAAAAGGGTTGAACTATGAAGACCTATGTATACAGCCAGACGTAGAACTTCCAGAAGGATATAAACCTCCCTAGTTCGAGATGTTTGACGGCACAGGTGATCCAGAGTCCATCTGAGGACCTACTATGACAAGCTTGTCGGAGTCGGGAAAGATGAAAAGATTCGGATGAAACTCCTTATGAGGGGTCTTACTGGGGATGCTTTGTCCTAGTATATCAGCCAAGATCCCAAGAAATGGTCCAATTGGGTAAGTATGGCATCTAATTTCATGGACCGGTTCAGGTTCAACACAGAAAATGCACCTGATGTTTTCTACATTCAGAACCTTAAGGAGAAACCTACTGAGACTTTCCGCGAGTATGCTACTCGTTGGAGGTCGGAAGCAGCCATGGTCAGGCTATCTTTGGACGAAGAACATATGAACAATTTCTTCGTCAGAGCACAAAATCCACAATATTATGAAAGGTTGATGGTTATCGAAAATCACAAATTCTCTGATATCATCAAACTTGGAGAAAGAATCGAAGAAGGAATCAAAAGCGGGATGGTAACGAATTTTGAGGCACTGCAAGCCACAAATAAGGCATTACAGTCAGTTGGCATATCAAAGAAGAGAGATGTTGGGGCAGCAACGGTGGCTCAGGGCCCGAAATCTCCACTCACATATCAAACACCTCCACCCACATACCAAGCACCATCACCCACATATCAAACATCTCCACCCACATACCAAGTATCACCGCCTACATATCAACCTTCGTCTCCCAGATATTCCCAACCAACCTCTGTCCACCACACCTATAGCTCCCAACCATCCCACTTCCAAACACCACCAGCTCGCCAAAATTATCCAAGGCCAAGACTCAACTTCGACCGCAAGCCGCCCAGACAATACACTGCCATTGCTGAGCCCATCAACTAGTTGTACGAGAGGTTGAAAGCCGCAGGTTACATCACTCCCGTTCCCACAGTGGCATTAGAAAATCCATCATAATGGGTCAATCCGAACAAGACTTGTGCGTATCATTCCGGTATGAAGGGGCACACCACTGCTGAATGTCGTACATTGAAGGATAAGATCCAGACGTTGATTGACAACAAGGTCATACAGGCAAATGAAGCCGCACCTAATGTCCGTAATAATCCCCTCCCTGATCATAGAGGTGATGGTGTACATGTAATAGAGACGAACGAAGAATGGGACCCTAAGGGGTTGATTCAGCTTATTCGAGAAGGCAATGACTTTAAAGTCGCAGTCACATTTACTCCTATTGTGGTACAAACTCAGTCATCCATCGAGGTCGAAGTAGCTGCATCCGTTCCATTCGAGGTGGAGGTGGCTCCGCCTGCGGCCACCCCCGCTCCATTTGAAGTAGAAGTGGTCACACCTTTCACAGTGATAGTATCAACCACGCCTCCCTTCGATTCAAAAGCAATACCCTGAGATTATGTTGCCGAGGCTCGGCAAAAAGGGAAGGCCAAGTAGAGGAATCTGACGCTGCATAGAGAATGACTAGAACTGGAAGAGTCTATACGCCTGAACATTTGGGAGGTTCAAGTAAGGAGGCCGCTACTAAGCAGCCTATCATTGAGACCGGGCCAGATGACCTGTGGAGGAAAGTACAGGCAAATGAGTATTCTGTTGTTGACCATCTGAACAAAATCCTTGCTCATATATCTATCCTGTCACTGTTGCAGAATTCAGAGGTACACAAGAACGCTTTAATGAAAGTGCTGAACGTGGCTTATGTACCCAATAACATCACTGGCGGAGAAATGGCCAACATGGTTGGGCAAGTACTGGAAAGTCATAAGATCATCTTCCACGAAGATGAGTTGCCGCCTGAGGGACTGAATCACAATCGAGCATTGCATATTACGGTGCCATTTGAAGACAAGTTCATTGCCAGGGTCCTCGTTGACGGAGGTTAAAGCCTAAATATTTGTCCGTTAGACACTATGAAAAGGTTGGACAAAGGTTTCCATGAAATACGGGTAGGAAACATGAATGTGAAAGCTTTCGATGGGTCCCAGAGGGCCAAGATTGGGGAAATTTACCTTTGCTTACAGATGGGGCCAACTTGGTTCGGCGTCGTATTTCAGGTACTCGACATACCAGTCTCATATAACCTTCTATTGGGCTGACCCTGGATCCACGCCGCTGGGGCCGTACCTTCCACACTACATTAAGCCGTGAAGTTTGAATGGAACCGTCAGGAGGTAATCATTCACGGAGATGGAAGTAACCCCATTTACACCAGTCAAACCATCCCTATCATTGGACATAGAAGAAGGCTGGGAGGGGAAACCTATCATCACATTGAGCGGGTCAACGCCGTCGAGAAGGATAAATGGTGGAGTGGTAAAATAGAAAGCATATTGGCTTGGTCTAGATATGAACCCGGCAAAGGGTTGGGAAAGAATTTCCAAGGTATCACTAAACCGATACAGCTGAAAAATCATGGTACCACCTTTAGGCTCGGATACCAGTATACATGGCAAGAGTATAGGAATTGGTCGCGTCCATGGCGTGGACCATATTACCCTCTTGAGCAGCCAGTGCCACGTTTGGAACAAGCTTTTCATCAAGCTGATATGATATGGGGACTTCCGAAGAGGAAGCACTAGCTGGGTTGAAGAATTTGTACTTGGAAGATGAAGACATGGATTGCAGTGCCATAATAGAGGAGGAGGAGGAAGAAGGCCTCACTTTCAGACCATGAAGAAGGGAGCTGTTCTCAAGAACTGGACCGCCACACCATCCCGAGCCCGCCGAGTCCCTGGGTAGCTGGGCAGATTTTACTTCTATAGCCGTTCTAGGCATTTAAGATTTCCAGTAATTTTGTTTTAAGATTTACTTGTTTCAAAATAAATGCTCGATTTATCGAGCCATGCTTTGTGTGGACGATTTTCTCAATTTTAATCAAATGCATTTGTTCTTTATCATTATTCATTACTATTTTTATACTTTTCCTTCTACAGTGTTATTATTACTTTTCCTGATGAACCAGTGACTGTGACATGTAATGAGGCAACGCAACATGAGAATAGTGATTCAGATGAAGAGGATGAGACAACCAAGGAGATTGTCGGGGAAGTTGAGAATTTTGAGAACAAGCCTAAGTCCAACCTGGACGAAATAGAAGCAGTAAATTTGGGAGACGCCGAGACCGTCAAAGAGACTCGCATCAGCATTTACTTGTCACCGACAAAAAAGGAAGAGTACATTCGGTTCCTAAGAGAATATGAGGATATTTTCGCATGGTCATATGATGACATGACCGGTTTGAGCACGTCCATAGTGGCTCACAAGCTGCCTATTAATCCCATGTGTCAACCAGTCAAGCAGAAACTCAGAAAGTTCAAACCAGACATGAGTTTGAAAATCAAGGAGGAGGTTACCAAGCAGATCAAAGCCAAAGTTCTCAGGGTGGTTGAGTACCCAACTTGGTTAGCTAACATTGTGCCAGTTCCGAAAAAGGATGGGAAGGTCAGAGTGTGTGTTGACTACCGGGATTTAAATAGAGCAAGTCCCAAGGAGGACTTTTTTCCCACTACCGAACATACACATTTTGATCGACAACTGCGTGAAGCATGAACTCCAATCCTCTGTGGATTGTTTTGCGGGTTATCACCGGATCTGGATGGATGAAGAAGATGCAGAGAAGACATCTTTTATTACACCGTGGGGTGTATACTGTTACAGGATGATGCCATTCGGTCTGAAGAATGCTGGATCCACTTACATGAGAGCCATGACGACCATCTTCCATGATATGATACACAAAGAGATAGAGGTATATGTGGACGACGTCATTATCAAATCCAAGAGGGCCGCAGATCACATAGCAGACTTGAGGAAGTTCTTTGACAGACTAAGGAGGTACATCTTGAAACTGAACCCCGCAAAGTGTGCATTCGGGGTTCCTGCAGGAAAGTTATTGGGATTCATCGTCAGTCGTCGAGGGATCAAGCTGGATCTGTCTAAAGTCAAGGCCATTCAGGAGTTACCACCACCTAAGAGCAAAAAGGACGTAATGAGCTTCCTAGGACGTCTCAACTATATCAGCCGCTTCATAGCACAGTCCACAGTCATATGTGAACCCATCTTCAAGATGCTAAGAAAAGATGCCGAAACAAGCTGGACCGAGGATTGTCAGAAAGCTTTTGACAAAATCAAGGAGTGCCTGTCCACACCGCCCCGCCAGAACCAGGACGACCTTTGTTACTCTATCTGTCTGTATTGGATGGAGCTTTCGAATGTGTTTTGGGACAACATGACGAGACAGGAAGGAAGGAGCAGGCCATATACTACCCGAGTAAGATTTTCACACCTTACGAAGCACGGTACTCCCTGCTGGAACGCACTTGCTGTGCTTTGACTTGGACAGCTCAGAAATTGAGGCACTACTTCTGGGCCTACACTACATACCTCATATCCAGGATGGACCCTTTGAAGTACATATTTCAGAAACCCATGCCGACTGGGAAGTTGGCTAAATGGCAGATACTACTAAGTGAGTTCGATATCGTCTACGTAACTCAAAAGGCAGTCAAGGGACAAGCATTGCCAGATCACCTTGCTGAAAATCCAGTAGGAGGAGCATACGAACCCTTGAAAACATATTTTCCTGATGAAGAAGTGTCATTCGTAGGAGGAGACATTACCGAAGCATATGACGGCTGGAGGATGTTCTTTGATGGAGCTGCGAATTTCAAAGGAGTAGGCATTAGGGCAGTTTTGGTATCAGAAACGAGTCAGCATTATCCGGTATCTGCTAAACTCAGATTTTCCTGCACCAACAATATGGCAGAGTATGAAGCCTCCATACTAGGACTCAACATGGCAGTCGACATGAATATTCAGGAGGTGCTGGTGATCGGTAATATAGATTTGCTTGTGCACTAGGTACAAGGAGAGTGGGCCACCGAGTATTCCAAGATATTGCCATATCTGCACCATGTGCAGGAATTTAGAAAGAGGTTCACGAAGATAGAATTCCGACATGTGCCTAGAATTCAGAATGAGTTCGTGACGCATTGACCACTTTGTCATCTATGATACAACATCCAGATAAGAATTACATCGATCCCATTCCGGTGAGGATCCATAATCAGCCGGCATATTGCACTCATGTTGAAGAAGAAACGGATGGAAGGCCTTGGTTCCATGACATCAAGGAGTACGTATCGAAAGGTGAATACCAGGAGCACGCAAATCACACTCAGAAACGCACACTCCGGAGATTGTGAAATCACTTCTTCCACAGCGGAGGGAACTTGTACAGAAGGACTCCTGATTTGGGTTTACTAAGGTGTGTCGACGCAAAGGAAGCTTCTAAACTGCTTGAGAACGTACACGCTGGGACCTGTGGCCCACACATGAATGGTTTCGTCTTGGCTAAGAAGATACTCAGGGCAGGTTACTTTTGGATGACCATGGAGACGGATTGCATTCAGTATGTCCGCAAATGCTTTCAATGTCAAGTGCATGCCGATATGAAAAAAGTGCCGCCGAATGATCTCAATGCAACAAGCTCACCTTGGCCATTCACCGCCTGGGGAATGGATGTTATTGGTCCGATTGAGCCCACTGCTTCAAACGGACACAGGTTTATTCTGGTCACCATTGATTATTTCACAAAATAGGTAGAGGCTACATCCTACAAAGCTGTAACCAAGAAAGTCCTCACAGATTTTGTCAAAGATCATATTGTCTGCCGATTCGGAGTTCCCGAGATCATTCCTACTGATAACGCCGCCAATCTCAACAGTGATCTGATGAAAGCTATGTGTGAAACTTTCAAAATCAAGCACAAGAATTCCACAGCCTATAGACCTCAGATGAATGGAGTCGTAGAAGCCGCCAACAAAAACATCAAGAAGATACTAAGGAAAATGGTAGAGAACCACAAACAATGGAATGAGAAGCTACCTTTTGCTTTATTGGGATACCGTACCACAGTTCGCACATCAACCGGGGCAACTCCCTACATGCTGGTTTATGGTACCGAAGCTGTCATCCCAGCCGAGGTAGAGATTCCTTCTTTAAGAATCATACAAAAATCTGAACTCAGCGATGCAGAATGGATTAGGACTCGCTACGAACAGTTGGCCCTTATAGATGGAAAGAGGATGAACGCAGTATGTCACGGTCAACTTTATCATAACAGAATGTCCATAGCTTTCAGCAAAAGAGTCAAACCAAGGCAATTTGCACCAGGACAGCTGGTGCTGAAGAAGATCTTCCCGCATCAAGATGAGGCCAAAGGGAAATTATCTCCCAACTGGCAAGGCCGATACATGGTTCACAGGGTGCTGACAGGAGGAGCACTCAGACTTGCAAAAATGGACGGAGAAATCTGGCCGAAACCAATCAATTCAGACGTAGTCAAGAGATACTATGCTTAGATTATTTACATTTCCTCATATGATGTCATTGAGCTACGCATGACCTGATACCCATTTAAGAGGGGATACGTAGGCAACCTTATGGGTTTGGTCATATCAAAATAAAATTTCGATTTCCCCCAGGATCAGAAACTGGGGTAGAATTTTGAGGAGGACCCTCAAAATTCCGGAGCAAGTCCAGCCGACGCCAACATGTGTGAGACGGTCAGAAATCAGCTAAGAAACTGGGGCAGAATTTTGAGAAGGATTCTAAAAATTCCGAAGAGGGTTCAACAAGGCCTATTATCTGCAAACGATCAAAAGATCATCTACCAAACTGGGGCAGAATTTTGAGGGGGACCCTCAAAATTCAAATATAAGAGAGCTGCAATGCCTTTGAGATATGTTACAGTCACTAGTTCATCTAAATTACTTGATATTGCAATATGTTTCTAAATAACTCTATTTTTCAATAATTGCATATTTTCGAAAACTCTATTTCCGTAACAGTCAAGTTACCCAGGAAACTCAAAAAGTCCTCCAGAATGGAGCAAAGCAAGGCCAGCGGACAGAAGCACGAACCAAACTCCCCCTCACAGAACTTAAAATTTTTCTTTGAACGCAGGCACATCTGATATAACGATAACATCTGCAAATATATGCACACAGAATATACATCTCCAGCTAAGAAACATGCTACTCTTACTTACTACTTGCTCTCTGCATGAGGCTAATCCTTGCCTCCATATCTACATGAGGCTAATCCCTGCCTCTCTATTTGCACGAGGCTAATCCTTGCCTCCATATCTGCATGAGGCTAATCCTTGCCTCTCTATTTACATGAGGCTAATCCTTGCCTCTCTATTTGCATGAGGCTAATCCTTGCCTCCATATCTGAATGAGGCTAATCCTTGCCTCCATATCTGCATGAGGCTAATCCTTGCCTCCGTAACTATATGAGACTAATCCTTGCCTCCCTATCTGCATGAGGCTAATCCTTGCCTCTCTATTTGCATGAGGCTAATCTATGCCTCCATACCTGCATGAGGCTAACCCTTGCCTCTATACCTGCATGAGGCTAATCCTTGCCTCCATATCTGCATGAGGCTAATCCTTGCCTCCATATCTGCATGAGGCTAATCCTTGCCTCCATATCTGCATGAGGCTAATCCTTGCCTCCCTATCTGCATGAGGCTAATCCTTGCCTCCATAACTGCATGAGGCTAATCCTTCCCTCTCTATTTGCATGAGGCTAATCCTTGCCTCCATACCTGCATGAGGCTAATCCTTGCCTCCATATCTGCATGAGGCTAATCCTTGCCTCCATATTTGCATGAGGCTAATCCTTGCCTCCATAACTGCATGAGGCCAATCCTTGCCTCTCTATTTGCATGAGGCTAATCCTTGACTCCATACCTGCATGAGGCTAATCCTTGCCTCCATATTTGTATGAGGCTAATCCTTGCCTTCATTACTACATGAGGCTAATCCTTGCCTTCATATCTGGATGAGGCTAATCCTTGTCTCCATATCTGCATAAGGCTAATCCTTGCCTCATATTTGCATGAGGCTAATCCCCACCTCGATAATTGCAGGGGACTAAGCATTGTCTCTCCTTGCATAAATGTTGCTCGGTTCCGGTACTATCTATTTGCTTTTCTATCAGGCTAAGCACTGCCCCCATTTCACAAGACTAAGCCCTATCTTGTTAACATCATGTTATCGCATATCATGGGCTGAAATATCACCAATCTATCCAAAGGCGTCATAGTCTAAAAGGCATCATCCTTATAGCCGGAAGACACCATGCCATGGCCTGAGGATCTCTCTCAATTTTGCATATAGTTATTCAAAGGCATCATAGTTCAGAGGTACCATCCTCATGGCCCGAAAACATCATCTCATGGCCTGCGAATCTCTTATCTAACAATTCATGGCCCAGGACATCATGGTCCGAGGACGTCATCTTTAACCGTCCGAAGTCAACTTTCATAGTCTAATGGAAACCTGCATCATGTTTAAATTTATGCACAATATACATTGAGGTATCCTTATTTGCAAGTAACACGGCGAGCAACGGCTATCCCAGCAGGAGCAATCCCGCTCCAGTTCTCCCAGCCATATCAAACCTAACCATTCACATAAACCGTTCACTCACCCAGCCCTAGATGTTGCGTCCGTTCTTGAAATGACTTCATCGGCATACTTCGCTGATGAATCCGGAACTACATACGGCCTGATTCCTGTAAAACCAGGGATATGTAGGCAGCTCAGAAGCAAAGGTGCGGCCTAATCTCTCTAACCATTTTGCTTGGTCAAAATTGGCCATCATATCTTTACCCGACAAACTGTTTCATACTTTCCGGGTAAAGAGGGGCAGCTGTTGATACCCAATTTTTCCCAAAGAACATTTTAAAATTGCATATATACCTTCAAAATTATGCATTAATAACAATTGGTATTTTTCCATAAATTTCCTATATTTTTATTAATTTATCCAGCATTTTATTTCCAATAATTAATTACAAAATGGCATTACAAGTGATTTCAAAAGCATTTCTTGATTTAATTTATTGTTTATGGTCCTAATGAGACCAAATTATTTCATAATTAGCCAAATTGGCATCTTTTGGCTATAATTGCAATAACTTTGCAATTATAGCCCAATCATATAATTTTGTACTATTTTTACCAAAACTTAGCCATTTGTATTTTAAAATATTAAATAATAATTTTAGACTATTTTCTGTGCATGAAACTCATTTTTTATAATTATTAGCTATTTTGTAAATTATTTTGATTAATTTGAATTGGGTATTTAACAAATATCCTAATTTCATTTCAATTCTAGCCTAAATTAAACCAGCCCATACCAAACTAAGTCAGCCCAATACCCCAAAGCCCAATCCACTATCCTACCCGACCCAATCCCTGCCCAATCTGAACCGTTAATCAATTTTGATCAACGGACCTGATATGTCCTTACCATAATTGACCTAATAGTCTACCCCCCCCCCCCAAACCCTCATTCTCTCATCACTCTCTGCCGACATACCCTCTCATTCTCTCTCAAGCTCTCTCTGCTAAACCATGGCTCTTACTCGCCGGCAGTTGGCTCGCCGGTAATAATGGAGGTTCCACTACCACCCCTAGCCTCCATGGCTTCCCCCATGCCGGATTCTTGCTACCCTGAGGTTCTCAAGGGACCAGCGGCTGTTTAACTCACACCTACGGTCTATTCCTGCCATTCTAAGGCCACCTTGGCCCGTTTGAGTAAGACCTTTCTATTTCTCCGGCTAGATCCATGGCTTCTAAGCCGGAATCTCTCCATCTCTAGGTTATCTCTCTCTAAAACCCTAATTTATCTCTTGACTTCTTAGATCCATAACAGATCTAAGAGTATTCTGTGTTATTTTGCTGTTTTTCGTGATAATCTCTCCGATTTTTCAAACACGCCTCTTCGTCTTCAAAGCTAGGGTTTCTTAACCCCTTTTCAAAATGACTTTTCCTCTGATTTTCAGTATTACGGTTTATTTAAGTTGTTCCTTTTATCTGATTCATTATGTTGAAAACCCTAATTATTGGTCTTAATCTTGGGTTCTGAGAACTGTCCTTGCTTGTTTGTTCGTTTAATTTGTTCGCATGTCTGTTATTCACAAATATGTTTTATGTTTCTATGATTTTTACCCTATTATGCTCATTAGGGTTTCTGATTTTATTTCTTCTTGCCTATACTGTGATTATGTCGTTTATTTACAGCAATTTGTGTTAATTCCCCTTAATCATTACTACTCCTATTTGAATCCCTAATTTCCTGTAATTGATGTCTTTCACTAATATCTTATGATGATCTCCTTATTGATTTCAACCTCTAAATCTTTTCTTGCCTTATTTTGTGGTTGATTATGCTGTCAAATTGATTCTTAGACATTTTCCTTAACTAGAATTTGTCGAACCTAGCCTCTATTACATGCTCTGTACTATGCTTATTTCCTTATGTGTCATGTTCAGTCTTACATGATTTCATTCCTTATTTATCACTGCTTATTACCGTTTGAATTTTAACTCCTTCATTAAAGGAAGTACTTATATTGATTTGATACTAATTGATACCTAGTTCTATAATTATTATACAATCGTGATTCTTACCTTATTTTTACCTAGTTTCGAACTACTATATATGCTCTCTCATTAACAGTCAACGGGGATGAGTTCAAAAAACAAAAAAAACTCTCTCACACTCAAAACTTTTCTGCTCTCTTTCTTTGGTTACTTGCTATTATTCTGAGTTAGCCGGGTGCAAGCCAAGGATAATTATTGTGCTCTCCTCTTCTTCACTTTGTGTTTACTATCTCTTTACCGGTATGTTCTGATTTCAATTCAAGTCCCAAAACCATTATGTTTCTTTTACTGCTTCAGTTTGTCATGTTTCTAATTTGTTTCTATCTTTGGTTCTGTTGTTCAACATGTAATTGACATGTTTACATTATTGATTCATCTAGCGTGCTAGTCTAACCCTCTTAGGGCATTTCAGAACATGTTCTACATCCTGGTAGTCTGTCTCAATGTGACTCTACCCTTTTTGAATGCTTATCTACTTGTTATCCAGTTTTGATATGCACTTACTTTGCAAACTGATCTATCACTTTAAATGCCTGATTTCATGATTGGTTCTGAAATTCATACTGTGTTGGTACCACTAGCTATCCCCTAATCCCATAAACCCCCACAAGAACAGCTATGCTCCTGTATACTATGTACTCTATGTTTCCCCAAATCCCATTACCCCTGTTTGTGGTGGCTGAACCTGCCTTGGTTCTATGTTCCTTGGGTATGTATGAACCTGTTTTAGGTGCTGTGTTTGGACTGTTGCTTATTACTCTACTCTCTATTCAAAACTGTCCTATTGAATAACTCCCTCTGTTGTTTTTACAAAACTATTTCAAACAAGTCTCTTTTCAAACTGTTTTCTTGCCTAAACCTTTTCAAAACTGTGTCAAGCACTTTCACATCTACTCTTAGGTTTCAAGTTCTGCCCCTCTAATGTGTGACTGCTTAGGGATCCCTATGAGATCCCTCTGAACTCTGATACACTAGAGCTGGCCCTTCCACACTGCACTTACTCAACTATGATTAGGAAATCTGGGTGTGAGCACTGCCCGGGATCCCTTGAGGTCCTTAGGGAACTCTGACACACCCGGATTATATGAAAGGCTGTGAGGCTATCTGGCATTGGAAATTCTGGAAATCTGGGCCTACTTTCAGGCTCCCTATTGTGTAACTTCTTATTTTTCTTATTTACTTATGTAATTCATTCGATATTGGCCTGTAATAATTTGTTGTAAACAGATACTGGGGATGGATAGTGAAAATGGGAGGGTAGCTATGCATGTTATAGACATCAAAGGAGTAGAAACCATGCATTAGGTTTACATTTCCTATATGCGCAATAGAATCCACGTTTAGGACCAACATGTGCAAAGCATATCATGTATTAGAGACCATGCTCCCTAGGTTTTATTATGTATGCTGTTTCGGCATCTCATTTTGACATTCTTGCTATCACTTAAAAATCCTATTTCTAGGATAAATGGCATTAAAACAAAACTGCTACCCATGCACAGTTGACAGCATGCTCTACAATGCTGTAACTTTTTATGCATTTAGAAATCCTGCTTTAGGAAATTCTGAAATCATGCTGTGCATTTAGAAATCCTGCTTTAGGAATCTTGCGTATAAATCATTTAATACCTAATGTGTGTATATTAGATACCATGTTTAGGTTCTCGTTCATACTCACTCAGCTACGCCTAGTTAAAGTACTGATGCATGAAAAGGAATATAAACAGTCTCAACCTGCTTTAAACAAATTAGTAACAATCATGTATCTTGTAAGACCTAGAACTGCATGCTCTTTTAGGTAAAATAACTCCTTTATCGTTCTAATGGTTCTTGTAACTGTTGTATCCTACGCCTAGTCAAAGCCTTAGGTAATGAACCTTTATGAAACCGGAAACTGTTCTTTGTATTTACTGCTTAATGGTTAGTAGGCTTAAAAATCAGTAGGCAAACTGATTAGGGCCCCTGCTTCTGAGTTATAAAATAAAACTGCATATCTCACGTGTTCTGATACTCACCTAGACATTATGTCTTAGGATCCTGTTTAACAAATACTGACCTTATTTGTGTTTGTGTCGTGCTGTTTACATGCCTTGTCCGTGGAGGTAAAACTGAGGCTCTTATTTGCTCTTTCTTGGTTTTTTCTTTGCTAAAAGTTCTATGTGTTCTTGCTTGTCGCCCTAGTATTTTCTCCTTTAAACCTAAGGGTCTGTCTAAGAACTACCTGTAGGTAGAGGTCCTAAATTTCTCCAGGACCATTAGGAAGGGACGGGTAACAGCACATATAGAGATTGCTTAAATAAAACTCGCTTTAATAACCGCTAAGGGGTGGGAATGGGTAGATATGAATATGAGACTACGCGCTAATATCACGTGTAGCCCCTCATTGAGGAGTGTTTACCGGGCATTGCATGGGGTGATCCTGTAGGCTAACAAACCTAGGACCCCTCCTTCCCAAAATTCCCTTTGCCTACAACTTTACTTTTCTATATAACTTGTTCAAATTCTTTGTCTTAATATTTGAGTCATACAATGTCCAACATGCTTTATATGCAATTATGTGTTTCAACTACTTACTTGTTAAAAGACTAATTCATAAGTAAAAGTTCGTCCGGGACCCACCGTTGTGGACCGAGAGGGGTTCCTAACACCTTTCCCTCAAGGTTATTTCGAGCCCTTACCCTAAATCTCTGGTAATGCAAACTAGTCTAAGAGTTAATCGCTCTAGGTTCCCTAACGCACCTCAAAATCGTTAGGTAGCGGCTCTTCTCTTTTAATACCCTTCCTTTAAAAGAGTTGTCACACGTCGAAGCCCGCTTTCGCGAGAAAACGGGGTGCGACAGGGTCAATGCACATGTATGAATGAATTCAATGCATGAGAAGTACGTTAATAAAATTTCTCGGAGTGTCATAAGACCATTATGCCTTTGATTAATATCATGAAATAAACTTTATCAACTTACGTATTTTTTGGGACCCATGAACACAGATGATATAAGAATATGACACATGGGGAACCAAGAACATAAGCATCTCTAGTATTTCTATGAATAGAGTCATTTATGGAAATTGTGCATTTACTCATTTCGTTTGTACCGTATGGATCATGCCAAAAGAAAGAAGAGATAGCCTTAACATACCTGAATCGATTCTCTCGACAATCCCTTTAACACCCGTTGATTGCAACAACACGTAACGGCGGGTCGAAGTGGAGAAAAACCCATATCATATTCTTGAGAAATATTATACCATGCTCCCTTAGAATTGCAAAATCCCGTCGCTACTATTCTAAGAAGTCTCATGTGAATTCTTGTTGAAGTGATTCACGTTGCTAGTGAAATGTATGATCTTTGTTGAAGAATTTGATAGAAGATCCGTATGAGACTTCCCAAAAAATGAATGAACTGGCTTTAGAAATATCACTTTTTATAGTGGTGTGGGCCCCACTTAATAATTCTTACCTTAGCCTCCCACATCATTTAAATTGCCATCTAATAACGTAAGTAAGAGTCATCAAACATGGCTTGAGTTGCTGCCACGTTTGGTTTACAAAGTTTATCCAATAATTCCTTAAAATCCATCATTAACTTATTAAATCCCTCACTAAGTCAATAATTAACCAATTACCCACATAATTAAAAATTATCTTAATTTACTTAAAATACTACTCACTTTTAACATACTTATATATCTTGCTATCATCGTCATGTGGTACCTTGTATGACACTAGTCCATGAATACGCGGTATTATAGCTTGGACCATATTTTATACCCAAATTGCAAAACCTCAACGGGACTCATTTTCTTTGATTCGCTTACCCTCTCATCTTCACGAATTAATTTTTATTTATTTGAAATAGCGTAATACTTATAATCACAAAATAAATCTCATTTCCGAACATACGTCGAAGCTTTAACGTACGAAAATGCAAAATATAACAACGGTTTAGAGAGATTTGGTAAATGAAATGTAATTTTATTAGAAGACGATCCCTTTATAAGGTGAGCATATTGTTCTATGTTGTAGAATTGGACATGTCGAATCAATGTATTTGATACCATATGAAGAAGTAAAGATATGAAATACGAGAGAAAGATTCAATTTTCTAATTCTCAGTTTACTGTATGGAGTGAAAATTCGGACTCGTCAGGTGGACCAACAAGAATGTGACGCGTGGAATCCTTGTCCAATCGAAGTCGGGTACTCTCTGATATCGGGGTTCGAAGCCCTAGTTGGGGCTTCAAAGTTATAATCTACGCTAACTTAAGACAATTGTTCCGTCTCGGAATGATCAAAGCCATCTTGAACGGTTAGGTAATGACACCAGGCCCAAGAGATCTTTTCTTTTATTCCTGACCCCGGTGCTAACTGGAGCGCAATCTCACCAATCCTCTGAAACCAGCAAGCATCGAGCTTTGTTCCTACTCTTAAATGCCTTTTTTGAAAGTCCTTTTTTTCACTACGGAGTGTTCTTGTCACGAAAAGGTCCTGTCTTGACTTATAGAGTTAGCTTCTCATAGAAGCAAAATAGGGGAAATTATCATCCCTATAAGGCTTCATCTAGGACACAACATATATCATATCATATCTCCCTCTCTCTCTCTCTCTACTTTCTCTTGAAGAACACTTGCAAGAATCACAAAGATTACCTCTGCACTTTCTTTAACTCCCGCCTTGTTATTCATTGTTGTAACTTGTGTCTTTGCTTTCATACGCATTCTACTGATTGCACTATAAAATAAAGGGATTGAGTCAATCATAATCTACTTACCTTTAACCCCTCATTATTATCAAAATAAATGTTTCATCGAGTATCTACTTTTCCCTGTAAACAGTTTGGCATCGTCTCTGGGGATAGGCAGTTGTGATAACTTCTTGATTCTTTTGCTTTAGAATCACCAATAGCTTACCTACTGTCAAATTTTGGCCATGTCTGGGACCCAACGTGAAAAACCCACATGTAGATGGTCAACAATTCGTACTGAGGTGTTCGGTAAACCCACCAAACCCAGAGGTGTCGGAGGACCTGTAGAGTTCGCAGCACTTTGAATGATGCGAGAAGGAGGGCAACCTATCCTCTTCACATGAAGCACATTAAGTCTAAGTTCCAACTGAAGATGGAGCTCCTAATGATAAACGTGGCGATGATGGGAGTTATGAGAGAGAATGATATGCCCCATGAAGAGGTAGGCGACATTATTCCATTGTAACGAGGATGTATCACAAGAGAAGCTCTGGACTCGGTAAGGTGGTGGAGGACATGTTGGCTGCACAAAACGCATTCATGATGCATATAGAGGATACCATGACAACCTTTACCAACAACACTGGTTCTCGAAAGACAGTGCCCCGTTATCCCATAATACGATAGAAATGAAGGTTCCCCATGGTAGGGTGTTAGAATGATCATATCCAAATCGGGGTAAACATCAGAAAAAATGTAAAGGGCTGAGCTCCTCCGTTTCGTGCAGAATATAACACGTGCATTAGATATCTGGGTCCTTGCCGATTATCAGGAGCACAAATATCAAAAAAGTATGCAGACATACCATTTAAACCAAGTGCGCCTCTGGTGTAATCCTAAAAATGTTCGAAATGGAAGATGTACCGAGGTATGACAGGACAACTGATTCACAGGAGCACGTGGGAGCCTATGCAACCGACATTAATGGAAATGACCTACAGCTGGACAAGATCGAATATGTTACGCTCAATTAATTTTTCCAATTACTCATAAACGGACCTTTAGCTTGGCATACACTTTTACTTGAAGATTTTATTCATTCATTTGCTATGCTTGCAGATGTTTTCATGAAGGCTCATTACAGGGCTCGAAAAGTTGAAACCCATAAAGAAGACATCTGTAAAAAAAAGTAGCGCAAGGGGAATTACCCCGTAAATTTATGGAGGGGTTCCAACAGGAAAGAATGATTCTGCCATAATACTGGAGGACTAGACTGTAGCGGCATCCACCGATGGTTTGTGAACAGCTCCAACGCTTTATAGAAATTAAAGGAAAACTTGAGAGAGTTCCCTAATAAAACTTGGAACGAAGTGAACCACGGGTATACATCCACGATGCATATTAAAGATGACCTTAAAGGTCAAACGCCGATCAAAATGAGAGGTCTCTTCTAGGAAAGGTCCAAAGGCATACGAGAACTCAAAAAAAAGGAATTCGAGGGGCCCTTCGACAAGAAGGACAAGGCAAGACACTAAATCCAGTCAGAAGTAACCATGGACTGATCAGCATCGGGCCCACTACCATAAGGGATATCAAGGAGGCCCAGTTCCTAAGAGAGATCTTTTCCAACCTGCAAGAGAAATCATGGATTATAGTGTGATTTCCATACACTCATAGGAATTGGGGGGGGGGGAGGGGACAACCACCTTCGAGCCAAAATGGCGCAGCTGCTCAAAGCCAGACATTTGAAGGAATTCCTCAGTGACCGGAACAAGCATAACTTGAGCAGTCATTGGAATAGCAAGCAACAAAGGAAGCCTCCACTACCAAAGTAGAAACTCCACATAATTTTATGCGGAGAAGCGGTCATTAGTCAATGGTGTCACCTACTCAGCCTCTAAAAAGACTATAGTCTCAATCTCCTCCAGGAGGAGTGACTGAGAGTATCCGGAAGCATGATTTAATCACCTCCAACACTGAGGATACCAATGGGCTTAGGTATCCGCATAATGAGCATTGGTAATATCCCTTCGAGATTTAGATTCTAAATTTAAGTATGTGCTAATTGATCTAGGTAGTTAGGCCAATATCATCTAACTCTAGGTTATAAAAGAGTTGCAATTGGCTGATAAGATAATTGTGGCCATAAAGCTGCTAGCTGGATTTAACATGGCTAGCAAGATGATCAGTGGGAGATCAAATTGTCGATTCATGCCAAATAGACTATTCAAGATATGATGCTTGACATCATGACCGATGATATGTCTTACAATATCATTTAGGCAAGGCCTTGGCTCCACTTCATGCAGGCAACTCTATCAACTTTCCACCAAGTCGCGAAGTTTCCTACTCCATGGGGGATAAGGTAAATTCGAGGAGAGCCACTAGTAGCTCGAGAAATAAGTGCTTTGGTCGTAGAAACCAAGAAAAGCTGGGCAAGGGAAGTTTCCAAATAGTAAGCATTGCAGCAGATGCCTCTAAACGACCCTAACTCGGAGATAGATCAGTCGAAGGAGAGCAATCACGAAGAAGAAGAATCAAAACTGTCGAATGTTCCAAGAACCTTCAAAACTGTAAAAGATATTGCTATCATGAAATACAACAATGGAAGAGCTCGAGGAAGTCATCATCTTCGCCAATCAACTAGAAAGAAAGGTACTTTTGGTTTCGGGCCTCAACCTCGAACTCATACTAAAATTTGTAGAGTTACTATAAAGCTAACACAGATTGTTTTTCCTAGTCCCACATAGACATTACAAGTATTCCACCCAATGTGATTCCCCACAAGTTTAGTGCTGATCTGGATCACCCTCCTGTGAACTAGAAAACACAACCACTTTCTTCGTTCGCAACTAGTTTGTCAAGGATAAGGTATCTAAGTTGCTTAAAATAGGTTAAATTCAGTAAGTAAGAAAGTTGAATTGGTTATCTAATGTAGTTGTAGTTCCTAAAAAGCTCAACAAGTTTAGGATGACGTAGATTTCAAAGATCTGATTAAAGCATGTCCAAAAGACTTGTTATCCTTGTCGCACATCGATCAAACAATTGAAGCGATGGATGGACATGAGTTGTTCAGCTTTTTAGATGCCTTCTCCAGGTTCAACCAAATCTGGTTACACCCCGAGGATGAAGAAAACACTTTGTTCACCATGGAGTACGGCACTTATTATGATATTATCATGACTTATAGGATAAAATACCGGTGCCACTTACCAAAGGCTATTGAATAAAATGTTTGAAAAACAAGTAAGGACGACTATGAAAGTTTATATTGATGAAGTGCTTGTTAAGTCTCTGAAACATAGAACTATTTGGAGCATTTGCAAGAAACCTTCGACATCCTTGGGAAGTATAATATGAAGCTGAACCCAGAGAAGTGCGCTTCCGTGGTTGGGTCCAAAATATATCTCGGGTTCCTCATATCAATATGAGGGGTAGAAGTTAATTTGAAAAAAATCATGGACATTTAAGAGATATCTACTCACTAATGCGAAGTTTGTGCAAAGTCTCACTGTGATGTTGGAGTGCCAGCAGGCCCTGAGGGACCTCAAGAGATACCTGTCAAGTTCACCCTTGATGGAAAAGCCAAGGGCCAGAGAACAGTTGCTCATGTACTTGGCCGTATCAGAAGTAGCGGTAAGTGCAATCTCGGTCTAGGAAGAAAAAGGTATGCAATATCCCATTTATTGTGTCGGTAAACCTTGTTGGATGCTGAGACTAGGTATTCAGTTTTAGAGAAATGGGCCTTGGTGCTTGTGACAGGTACTCACAAACGTACGCCTTATTTTCGGTGTGGTCATATATGTGCAGTCTCCACTTTCCCATTATGGAGCGTCTTGCATAAGCCAAAGCTCTCAGGATGATTGGCCAAAATGTCGGTCAAAATGAGTAAAACGACATAACATATCCGGCCAGGACTGCTATTAAGTCGAAGTTCTTGGCAGACTTTGTAGCTAAATTTAGTGAGGGCATGATGTCTGACGCGATAAAGGAGGCAATGCTTGCTTTTGGGACTGTGCAGGGGATATGGACTTTGTATACTAACGGTGCCTCTAATACAAATGGAACCGGGCTTAGCATAGTTTTGACTACTCCATCAAGAGAAACCATCAGGCAAGCTATAAAATGTGTTGCTTTAAAAAATAGTGGGGAGGAATATGATAGGCCATGATTATAGGTCTTGAATTGGCAGGGGGAGTTGACTCCGAGAATGTGGAGTTGAGAACTCAAAGGTGGTAGGAAACCAGGTCTTGGCATTTACGAAGCCGAAGAGGAATGAATGTGAAAATATTTAAGCAGGTTCTTGTTGCTGCTATCCCGATTCAATGAAAGGATGAGGACACAGGTCCCACAAGAAGAAACGTAGAGGAGGATGCATTAGCTATCCTTGGGTCATCATCTGACTTCACGGAATCGTGGTCGGACTCGATCGTGCACTTCTCCATACTGCCCTGAAATCAACCCAAAGGGAGGTAGTTTCTACAGAATTAACTTGGGATCATCGAAATGGTATTATGGGTTATTTGTAGGACGGTACCTTACTCAAGGATAGTAAAGATTCACGGGCCCTTAGAACCAAAGCAACCCAGTACTTCTTTGCCGGAGGCTAGTTGTACCTAAGGTCTTTTCATTTGTTGCTAGACAGGTGCCTAGTCCTAGTAAAATCCGATTACATGATGAAAGAAATACATGAAGGTAGCAGCGGCAAATACTTCGGGTACGTATTACTAGTTCAAAAATTAATGAAAGTTGGTGTGATGACCCGATAGGTTATTGTAAGTACTAGCCTCAATTTTTTTTGTTTTGAGGCCTTTTATAACTTCATTTGATTTTTATTGATTTGCATGCGTGGTCCGTGTCATTTTCCCTAAAAGCTTTTTACGTAAAATTTGGAAGAAAAAGTGATTTTAGATTTAAAATGAGACTAGAGTTGACCAACATTAACATTTTTGATAAACGACCTCAGATCGGTGTTTGACAATTATGGTAAGTTTGTATGATTTTTTTAGACTTGTACACATTTTCGATTGGGGTCCCGAGTTACCCGAGCGCGTTTCGTTGCATTATGTGCAAGATTGTGAAAAATAAGTTTTTAAGTTGAAATATTGAGTTTCGATGATCGATCCTTGTTATTTGATGTTATTTTGATGATTTGAGGTAGTGATCAAGTTTGTATGATATTATTACACTTGTGTGCATGTTCGGTTTAGAGCCCGAGGCGCTCGGGCATGTTTCAGATGCATTGCGGATGAGTTTGGGACTACTGCTACTCAGTAGTTGGTGGTGCAAACTTGCAGGTCTCGTATTTTGGAAGACTTGATCGCTTTAACGAACTGTGCGGTGTTCGCATTTGCGGCTCGTTTGTTGCATTTGCGATACTATGAAATGTAGGGCAACTACGCAAATGCGAACATAATGTCGCATTTGCCACTACTGTAAGGTTGAGACACTGATCGCATTTGTGATCAGTGGTTTCCATTTGTGAACATTGCAATTGCGAACAAGAATGTATCTGCATCTGGGTAAAATGCGGGGATTTCGGGACTTAACTCATTTTACACCAATTTTCAACTCTAGACTCTATAGAGGTGATTTTCTTGAGAGCTTTTCATCCCAAATTCATTGGTAAGTAACTTTAATTTATTTTCCATCAATCCCCAATATTTTCCATGAATTCTAACATCAAATCCACGAATTTCAAGGTAGAAATTAGGTGTTTTGGGTGGAATATGAGAATTTTGTAAAATTGAGATTTAGATCTTAAATTGAGATCAGATTTCGAAACAAATCTCATAACCAGACTCGGGATGAATGGGTAATTGGGATTTTGTTTGAATCTCGGATTTCGACCAAGCGGGCCAGGTTGACTTTTTCAAAATTAATCAAAACTGAACCTTTTTCCTTCGTGGGTAGTTTCTAAAGCATATTTTTGATATTTGATTGATAATTGGCTAGATTCGATTAGTTTTGAGGCTTGTTTGAATAGAAAAGTTGTGGTTGATTATTGATTTGGTTGTGGAAAGAGGTAAGTGTCGTGTTTAACTTTGACTTGCGGGTGTTAGCATTTATTGGTCTATTTGCTACGTGAATTATGTGTGGGGACGACAGATATGCGTGGTGATGAGTATATATGAGCTGTCATGGGTTAAAGCATGCGGGTTGGGCTATATACCTTTATGTCATCATTTATTCTATGTTATATCTTGTTACATGCTTTGATTGCTACATGTTCATACTTGTTATTCATGTCTATTTGTTATATGTCATTTAATTGCTACATGTTTCGGTTTATTCATTTCTTGAACAATATTTGTGTACCTACTATATGTTCCTACATGTATTAATTGTATATCCTCATTGTTTCATGCCTTTACTTGCCTTTATTATCTTACCTTACTTGTTGCACTTTATTATGTTATATCTGATTGTATGAGTCCTTTGGCTATTCTTGCGTTAATGACTTGTCGAGGTTTGTAAAAATGAGATGTTGGTTGTTCTCTGTTGCACTCGTGGTTCCTTGGTGTTTTATATGTTTTAGTAGCATTTTGAATTAAGATTTAGGTATTGGTTGTGTTGAGTTTGTAATGATAGTGAATTGATGTTGGGAACGGGTTATGCGCCGCAACAGAAATGAAAAAATTTGATAATGGGATCGGGTTGCACGCTGCAACAGACATTGGTATGATATTGGGATCGGGTTGTACGCTGCAACAAATATTGTGATGACATTGGGAACGAGTTGCGCGTTGCAACGGGGTATGTTATGTTGTAACTTTTTGTACCCGTGGTGTTCTATTTATGGACTGTGATATAAAGTCATGACTTGATGTTACTCTGGGGCCCTCTTTTAGTTGACCTTTAGGTCCTATTATTTGAGCTTGTTTGCTTTCTCTATATTTCTGTTGTATTCTACTTATCATTCGTACAGATTTACATTGAGTGTCTTGAATAGCCACGTCACTACTTAGCCGAGGTTAGGCTCGACACTTACAGAGTACATGGGGTCGGTTATACCCATACTACACTTCTGCATTTCTTGTGCAGATCTCGGTGTTGGTCCTACAGGTGCATAGACATGATTGCTCGGAACCGACTCATTCAAGAGACTTGAGGTAGATCTGCACAGCGTTCGCAGTCCTTGAAGTCCTCTTCTATCCTGTTTTACTGTCTATCTAGTTTCAGATAGTTGTATTTCTTTCTAGACCATATTTGTAGTATTCTAGTCGCTCATGTAGAAGTGACACCGAATTTTTGGAATTAGTATAGGCTACGTTACTTATGGATGTCAGGTACCACCACGACATCCTGGTTGGGATTTCAGGTTGTGGCAAGTTGGTATTAGAGTACTAGGATGCCTAGGTCTCACGAGTCATTAGCCAATTTAGTAGAGTTTGAAGGGTCGTTACGGAGACGTCTATACTTATCTTTTAGAGGCTATAGGGCCTTATAAAAATTTCACTTCTTACTTTCTCTATCGTGCGACTTTATTCTATCATTGAGTTTGAATCACTCTATTATTGTTCTCTCACAATGGTGAGTACAAGTACAACATCCTCAACCGATCAGGAGTTGGAGCCCCAGGTTGCAGCCACTACAAAGGGTAGGGGCCGGGGCCGAGGTTGGGCTAGAGATAGAGACAGAGCTCAGCCTGGAGCATGCGCAACAACACCTACTGAAGAGCCTCAAATCAAGCAGGATGAGGAGGACCAGTTCAGACCGTGCTAGTTTGACCAACTCAGGTGCTAGAGGGGTTCATTGCTACACTGAGTACTTCAGGACGCCCAAGTCTGCCCGGCTGGCCTTATGGAGAGTGTTCCCCAGATCGGTGTGTTCTCTAAGTCACCAGCCGTTTCTCAAGTTGGGAGAGGATCCCAGTCTCCCTCTACTCACCCTCCAAAGCAGATGGCTCATGAATATTATACTCCGGTAGCCCCACCAGTTGGAGTAGTTCAACCTATTATTGCTACACAGTCCGGGGAGGGACCCACGATATCGTCTGAGTAACTGAAGAGGTTGGACAGATTAACCAAGTTATTTCCTATTACTTTTTTTGGTACACCTTTTGAGGACCCCTAGGATTTCTTCGACCATTGCCACGAGGTGTTGCGCAACATGGGTATAGTGGAGTCAAATGGAGTTCACTTCACAGTGTTGCGGATGCATGGCTCTACTAAGAGGTGGTGGCAGGAGTATGTTCGGGGCAGACCAACAGGTTAACATCCTCTCACTTGGGCTTAGTTCTCGCATCTATTCTTGGAGAAGTTTATTCCCTTCACTTAGAAAGAGGATTTATGCAGCCAGTTGAGCGCCTGCATCTGGGTAGAATGACGATTACCTAGTATGAGACTAGATTTATAGATCTGTGATGCCATGGAGCTATCCTGGTCCCTACTGAGTGGGAAAGGGTGAGGAGATTTATAGATGGCCTCACTTAGCATCAGGCTACAGATGGCCAAAGAGATCGAGGATGATATCTTTTTTACTCGGGTTGTGGAGATTGCTAGGAAGATCGAGAGAATTCCTGGTCAGGGCAGAGAGGCTGCATCTGAGAAGAGGCCTCATCATTTTGGTGGTTTTAATGGTGCCTCATCTGGAGGCAGTGTTCAATTGGTAGAGGCCATCCTATCAGGCCAGTTCAGTCAGCACTTCAAGTGTCTCATGGTTTTTCAGGTGGTCATGGCTCATATGGGTCTCGTTCAGAGCAGCCAATATTCAGTACACCTTCAGCTCCTATTAGTGCATCACCGTAAAAAAGTTACTACAGTGGTCATTCGGGTAATCAGAGATCGTATCAGACTCAGTAGTTACGCCAGCCACGGGGTTGCTTTGAGTGCAACGACGCATGTCATATCAGGATGTACAATGCTAGATTGAGAAGCAGCAGACCATAACAGAGTAATCGTGCCATTATTCCAACACCAAATGCTCTCCTGCCCGCTCAACCAGCTAGGGGTGGGTGTCAGGTCATTAGAGGTTGAGGCCTGCCAAAAAGAGGTTGTCCGAGCGGAAAAGTCCAAATTGTTGGGGCTCAGCCCCGTTCTTATGCATTTCCAGCTAGACCTGAAGCGGAGTTGTCTAATGCAATCATTACAGCTATTGTTCCGGTTTGCCATAGAGATGCATCAGTTTTACTTGATCCTATTTTAACTTATTCGTATATGTCATCCTATTTTTCTTCATATTAGGATATTCTCACGATTCTTTGAGTGCTTCTGTTTATCTGTCTACGCCCGTTGGGGATTCTATTATGGTAGACCGGGTCTATCGTGCTTGTTTGGTCACTATCCGGGGGATATGAGACTAGGGCTGACCTTCTATTATTTGATATGGTGGATTTTGATGTGTTTTAGGCTTGGATTGGTTGTCACCGTATCATGCTATTTTGGATTTCACACCAAGACTGTGATGTTATCTATGTCAGGGTTGCCTCGATTGGAGTGGAGAGGCACTCCTAGTCACTCCACTAGCAGGGTCATTTCACATGTGAAGGCTCGACGTATGGTCGAGAAGGGATGTTTGGCGTATCTGGCTTATATCCGTAATTCTAGTGCGAGGTCCCTTCTTTGGATTCATGTCACGACCCCAATTTTCCTCCGTAGGATGTCGTGATGGCACGTAGTCTCTAAGACTAGGTAAGCCTAACACTTGCTGATTAAATAATAGATTTTTAACCAATTAACTATTAAGCATGAAACAAAAGTTTCTGTAAAAGCCAACAATCTTAACATGATACAATATCCCAAAACCGGTAGTACAAGTCATAAGCTTTTCTAGGAGTCACTAGAAATAACAATACATCACTGTCCCGGAATAATAGAAAACAATGGAAATAAAATACAACAGAAGGTGACTTCGGAGCCTACGAACGTCCAGCAGGTGTACCTTGAAGTCTCCAGCCGCACAAGCATAAGTCTCAAAGCCAACTCGATCGAATTACCTGGTTCTGCACAAAAATATGCAGAAGTGTATAATGAGTACACCATAGTGGAACCCAGTAAGAATCAAGTCTAACCTCGATAGAGTAGTGATGATGTCAGGTCAAGACACCTACCGGACATGTAAACATCTGCAGGATATAACATAAAGCTAACAAGGAAAGAACATGAATATAAAGCCAACAGCATGAGGATTTCAAATTACGACCAACAGTAAAAATAGTGGGAGCACGAATGGCAACGAGTAACAACCAAGTAATTAGGCAACAACATGGTCGGGGTATAGATGAAATACGAATGTGTTCAAGTAAGGGAAACCAATGACAACTAAATCAATCAAATTATTACTAATGCACGAATTTCAACAAGAGCTACCCCAGGTACCACTTTTTGTAATCTCATATCATAAATCACAACTTCCAAACCTTACATACATGGAACCTTATGCCCACGTTTTCCACGGCAAAATCCACGTGCTAACATGTACATAGTATCCGTGTCGATATCAACTAAGATGATAATAATTTAAACCAAATTTCAAACTTGAATGCTGTATAGCGTCAAATGAGATATTAAGCCTAATTTAGGATTCAAATAAAGTAAAACAAAGGCGGGGTTGTGCAAATGGAGTATCAAATGAGCTTAATTCAGAAACAAATGAGTTGAAGCAATATATCGTATTTAAGCAAAGTAAAACATCAAATAAATTTAGCGTGTTAAATATAGAATTTGTTAAAGTAAAACATGATACCAATTTTTAAGTAAATCACACAACATAAGGTGATGAGTAAATTTAGGAAACCAATTAAAGTACAAATGTAATAACCATTTTAATTAGTAAAAACGTCCAATGAGATATAAGTTAATGACCCCGTGCACATAAATTCACCTCGGCGATCAATTTATCAAGAAATAACAAAGGCACAAATTTGGCATATTGACGAAACACAACATATCACGTAGAATGCATGGCTCACTCAAGAAGTCAATATCATTCCATTATTAGAATACTGATGGTTAATCCAATAGGGTCAAAACATAGTGAAGTGATTTAAGAAACAACAATAATCGTCCTAACATAAAATGTACCATGAGAATCACAACCAAAAATAACCTTATTATCATAACAATTACAACATGACATCCATTGTGGCGTGCAACCCGATCCCACACAATAATAACCATATCCACGTGCAACCCGATCCTAAACAATATCATCATTTATCAATATCATAATCCTCCCTT
Source organism: Nicotiana attenuata (assembly GCF_001879085.1). NCBI lineage: Eukaryota > Viridiplantae > Streptophyta > Magnoliopsida > Solanales > Solanaceae > Nicotiana > Nicotiana attenuata. Next base: position 144,084 of record NW_017670398.1, read on the forward strand.
ATTTCACCATATCATTATTATCATTACTGTTGTGGTGTGCAACCATTTCCCCAAGCAACATAAATTAAGCAAACAAATTATGACCAACTACGGCATACCATAAAAATCAAGAAAAATAACGATGCTACACAAGGAAGTCACAACGGATGAAAAGGTTACGCAACAACTCACGAAATCAAATAGCAAAGAATGACAATCCATAAATCAAGACACAATTTCTGAGAGTCAATTAACAATTAAGGCATGAAATAGATAAATCATGATTCAACAAGTAATTACAATTAACAATTAGTATATAAGGGTGAACTTGACGATAAAAGATGGAACAATTACTAACAACTTCAAGTAAAGCACGTAAGAGCAATCCTAACGAAAAAAGATATAACAGGAAACGGTAGCTACAATTAATTGAATGAAAGAAGCCTAACTGTCTAAATCGGTCAAATACAACATATAAGTCCGCGCACACACTCGTCACCTTGTGTACACACCTTCCACATAATTCAGATAGTACCATCAATCCAAAGCCTAAGGGGTAGTTTCCCCCACACAAGGTTAGGCAAGATACTAACCTCAATTAGGCCAAATCAATACTCAAATTAACTTTTCCTTTACAAATGCACTTGTGCTCGACTCAATCTAGCCAAAGACGACTTAAATACATCAAACAATGCAAGACAAATTAATTTTAATTAACAAATCTATGATCTTTATATAATTTCTAAAAAGTCAACAAAAGTCAACCCCAGGCCCGCCCGATCAAAACCCGAGTCCAATAGTAGGTCTTGACTACCCATAGCCCCACAAGTCCATATACGTGTTTTGTTTCCGAATCCGAGTCCAATTCGACTCTCAAATCCCCAATTTTTATTTTTCAAAACTTTGACAAAAACCTCCAAATTTCCTCTTAGATTCTCATGAATTTGATGTTACATCTAATATATAATCACGAAATATAACTAAAAATTGATTAACATTAATTACCCAATAGTTTGGTATGAAAATCCCTCCACAAAACTGCCTCACATCGAGGCTAGGGTTCCAAAACATGATAAAATGAAGTTATGTCTCGGAATGCTCAGCTATATGCAGGTTGCAAATGCCGCATTTGCGACACGGGGTTCGCAAATGCGAACCCCAAAAAAGCGAGCATTTTATCGCAAAAGCAAAACATGAGACTTTCTGCTAGAGTCGCATTTGTGACCACATTCATCGCAAATGCGAAGACAGCTCCCCTCGCAAAAGCGGCAAGCATCTTCGCAAAAGGGAGCAACAACACTTCCCAAATGCGAGGGAGTTCTTCGCAAATGCGAACTCTTCCCCGACAACCTAGGTTCGCAAATGTGAGGGCTGCTTCATGAATGTGATAGTCGCATTTGCGACAAAATCATTGCAAATGCGATGGAACCATTACCGACACTCAAAAATTGAATGAAATCAATCCAAAACCAATCTGAAACTCACCCAAACCCCGAGGTTCCAAACATAACACGAACTCGCTCTCACGATCAAAACATCAAAATAACCTCTAGAAGCACGAATCGGACCCCAAAACGCATGAAACTCACAATGAACTTCAAGAACTTCTAGAATCGCAACCTAGCGTCCGAACCATATTAAATCAACTCCAAATGACACCAAATTTTGCAAGCAAGTTCCATATTAAAAAAAACAGACCTATTCCAAGTCTAGAAACAAGAACCCGAACCCGATGGCCTTAAAGTCAAACCATGGACAAACTTAGGATAATTTCCAACCTTTAAATTGCCATCTTACGCCAAATGGTACCGAAACCTTCTAGAAACCTCCAAATGCAAATCCAGGCATACTCCCAAGTCCAAAATCACCATCCGAGCCTAGTGGAACCATCAAAACTCCGACCCGAGATTAAATACTCAAAGGTCAAACCTTGGTCAATTCCCTCAACATCGAGCTTCTCAGATGAGAGTCGCTCCTAAAAATCATTTCTGAACCAGTCAAAAACCCGAGCCGATGATGCACGCAAGTCATAATACACTATGTGAAGTTATTCATGAACTTAAATTTCCAAATTGGACGGGATTGCTCAAAATGACTAGCCAGATCGTTACAATTTGGTTCCGGTTGTGTGAGTTCCTGAAAGAGTTTCTTACGGATTTGCGGAGTATGCCACCCGATAGGGATATCAAATTTTACAATGAATTGGTTCCAAGAACTCAGCCTATTTTTATTCCATCATATTGTATGGCCCCGGTTGAGTTTAAAGAATTGAAGGAATAGTTGCAGGATTTGCTTGGTAAGGGATTCATTATACCTAGTGTCTCGCCTTGGGGTGAACCGGTGTTACTTGCAAAGAAGAAGGACGGATCGATGAGGATGTGCATAGATTATCAACAGTTGAACAAGCTCACTATCAAGAACAAGTATTCGTTGTCGAGGATTGATGACTTATTTGACCAGCTTTCGGGTGCTAAAGTATTTTCCAAGATTGACTTGAGATCTGGCTACCATCAAGTAAATATTAGGGCATTAGATATCCCTAAGACAGATTTTCGGAGAAGGTATGGTCATTACGAGTTCTTGGTGATGTCATTTGGCTTGACTAATGCCCCAACAGCCTTTATGGATTTGATGAACCAGGTGTTCAAGTCTTATCTGGATTCCTTTGTGATTGTCTTCATTGATGATATTTTTGGTTTACTCTTACAACCGAGAGGAGCATGAGCAGCATCTCCGGATCGTACTTCAAACTTTAAGGAATCGTCAATTATATGCCAAGTTTTTGAAATGTGAGTTCTGGTTAGACTCGGTTGCCTTTTCGGGCCATGTTGTATCTTCTGAGGGCATCGAAGAAGATTAGGGCAGTTCAGAACTGGCCTAGACCTACTTCAGCTAAGGAGATTCAGAGGTTCTTGGTTTTGGCGTGTTATTATCGCATTCGTAGAGGGGTTTTCATCTATCTCAGCCCCAATGACCAAGTTGACCCAGGTGGGTGCTCTTTTCAGATGGTCCCATGAGTGTGAGGTGAGCTTTCAAAAGCTCAAGACTCCATTAACTGCAGCCCCAGTGTTGGTGTTGCCTAAAGGTTCAGGATCTTACACTGTGTATTATGATGCATCACATATTAGGCTTGGTAGTATTGATGTAGGGCGGTAGGGTAATTGCCTACGCATCTTAACTGCTGAATATTCTTGAGAAGAATTAACTTGTTCATGATTTAGAGTTGCCAACCATTGTTCACACACTGAAAATTTGGAGGCACTATCTATACGGCGTTCCATGTGAAGTCTATACCGACCATCAGAGTCTCTGGCACCTATTCAAGTAGAAGGACCTTAATTTGTGGCAGCGGAGATGTCTAGAGTTGTTGAAAGACTATCATATCACCATATTATACCATCTAGGGAGGCTAATGTATTGAGTAGGAAGGCTGAGAGCATGGGCAGTTCGACATATTTACCGATATTGGAGAGGCCATTAGCCATAGATGTTTAGGCTTTGGCCAACTGGTTCATGAGATTGGATGTTTCGGAGCCTAGCCGGGTTCTCGCTTGTGTTATGGCACAATTATCATTATTGAAGCATATTGAGGCTTGATAGTTTGATGATCCGCACTTACTAGTGTTGAAAGATACGGTGCAGTGGGGTGGTTCTAAGGAGGTTGTGATTGGAGATGACAGTGATATGCGGCTTCAGGGCCAGATTTCCGTTCCAAATATTGGTGTGTTGAGAGAGTTGATCCTTATGGAAGCTCCCAATTCGCGCTATTCCATTTACTCAGGTGTCACGAAGATGTACAGTGATTTGAAAAACACTATTGGTGGCGGAGGATGAAGAAAGATATTGTTGACTATGTCTCTCGGTGTTTGAATTGTTAACATGTGAAGTACAACATTAGAAACTAGGTGGGTTGATTCAGATATTGGAGATACCGGTTGACTAAGTCCGCATACTTCATTTTGGTGATGAATTCCTATTCTTTAGAGCGGTTGGCTCAGATTTATGTCCGAGAGATTATTCGCCTGCATGGCATGCCATTTCCATCATTGCTGACCAAGGCACGCAATTCATATTGCATCCCGTAGGTCAAGCTAAGTACTACATTTCATCCTTATATGGATGGACAGTCTGAGTGAACTATTCAGATATTGGAGGACATGTTGCGGGCATGATCTACGGATTACGACGATTAGTGGGACCAGTTTTTACCTCTATCAGAGTTCGCCTACAACACCAACTATTAGTCGAGCATCCAGATGGTGTCATTCGAGACCTTATATGGGAGGCAATGTCATTTGTCGATAGGTTAGTTTGAGGCCGGTGCGGCTAGATTGTCGGGCACTATTTTTGTGCATGATGCTTTGGAAAACGTTAAGGTGATTCAGGAGTGACTTCGTACAGTTCAGTCCAAGAAAAATAGTTATGTCCACAAGAAGGTTCGAGATGTGGCCTATATGGTGGGTGAGTAGGTTCTTCTCCAAGTATAGCCTATGAAGGGTGTGATGTGGTTTGGGAAGTAGGGCAAGTTGAGCTCGAGGGTTATTGTCTCTTTTGAGATCTTGGAGAAAGTTGGGGAGGTTGCTTAGGCTTGCATTGCCTCCTAGCCTAGAAGGGGTACATTCGATATTTCATGTTTTCATGCTTTGGATGTACCAGAAGATATGTCACATGTTCTGCACTTCAGCACAGTTCAGTTTGATGAGCATTTGACCTATGAGGAAGAGCCGACAACTATTCTAGACCGGTAGGTTCGTAAGTTGAGATATACGAGTTTTCCTTGTATAAAAGTGCATTGGAAAGGTCACCCGATTGAGGAGGCTACGCGGGAATCCGAGTCCGATATGCAGAGTAGATACCCACACCTTTTACTAGACCAGGTATATTTCTATGTCCGTTTGAGGATGAACGTTTCGTTTAGAGGTGGATAATGTGACGACCCGATAGGTAGTTTTTAGTACTAGCCTAAATTTCTGTGTTCCTATACCTTTCATAGCTTCATTAGATGTTTATTGGTTCACGTGCATGGTTTGCGTCATTTTCCACAAAGCTTTTACGTAACATTATGAAGAAAAAGTGATTTTGACTTAAAATGAAGCAGGAGCTGACCAGTGTCAACATTTTTGATAAACGACCTCGGATCGGTGTTTTGACAATTTCGATAGGTTCGCATGATATTTTTGGACTTTTACGTTTGTTCGGTTAGGGTCCCGAGTGACCCGAGCGCATTTTGGTGCATTATATGAAATATTGTGAAAAAATAAGTTTTTAAGTTAAAATCTTAAGTTTTTAAGTTAAAATCTTAAGTTTTTATGATAGATTCTTGTTATTTGATGTTAATTTGATGATTTGAGATAGCGAGAAAGTTTTTATGATGTTATTACACTTGTGTACATGTTCAATTAAGCCCGAGGGGCTCGGGTGAGTTTCAGATGCATTGCAGATGAGTTTGGGACTGAAGGTGCTCAGAAGTTGCTGGTGCAAACTTGCAGGTCTCACATTTGCGAAGACCTGATCGCTTTTGCAAACTATGTGGTATTCGTATTTGTGGCTATTGTGTTGCATTTACGGTACTGTAAAATGTAGGGCAGCTTTGCATTTGCGAAGCATTGCTCGAATTTGAGAGTGGGGTATGCTTCGTAAATGCGAACATAATGTCGCATTTGCGATTACTGTAAGGCCGAGACATTGACCGCATTTACGATCTGTGATTCGCAATTGCGAACATCGCAATTGCGAACAAGAGTTCGCAATTACGACATCTGCAAATGGGTAGAATGTGGGGATTCCGGGACTTAGCTCATTTGACACCATTTTTCAACCCTAGACTCCATAGAGGCTATTTTCTTAAGACCTTTTCATCCCAAACTCATTGGTAAGCAGTTTTAATTTGTTTTCCTTCAATCCCAATTACTTTTCCATGAATTTTAACATAAATTCCATTAATTTTAAGGCAGACATTAGGCTTTTTGTGTAGAATTTAAGAATTTTCTAAAATTAAGATTTAAACTTTAAATTGAGGTCGGATTTCGAAACAAATCGCATAACCGCCTTGGTGGTGAATGGGCAATCAGGATTTGATCCGAATCTTGGATTTTGACTAAGCGATCCCAGGGTTGACTTTTGTTGATTTTTCATTAATAATCAAAACTAGACCTTTTTCATTCGTGGGTAGATCGGCTAGATTCGGTTGGTTTAGAGGCTTGTTCGAAAGGAAATGTCGTGGTTGATTATTTATTCGGTTGCGAAAAAAGGTAAGTGTCATGTTTATCTTTGACTTGATGGAATTAGGACTTGTTGGTATGTTTGTTACGTGAATTATGTTTGGGGGCGGTGCATATGCGAGGTGACGAGTGTATATGCATTGTCATGGGTTAAAGCATGCGGGTTGGTCTATTTTGTTACACCCTATGTTTTCGTACGTAAAGGTGTCGTAGGTAAACTAATGTAAGACCAAAAATGAGATCATCTTTGGAAGTATATAAAGTAATGTTACACCCCATATTTTTGTACGTATGAGTACGTCATAAGTCAATTAATGTAAGCTCAGAAATGGAATCATCTTTGAAAAGTTTACAAACTTAGTTCATCATGTTAACGTGGAGGTTACAAATATTTAAGATCATTAATACCAAGAAGCAAGAGGGTTTGAAGGCTTAGAAGCTAAACGAGTTGAAGAAAATAAGTTTCGTCGAAAGTCGACAAGTTGGAATGTTTTACCATGTACTTTTGGGGTGAGACTAGGTTATTAACATAATAAGGAGATTATATTATGATTTATTTTACTCGTATTATAGTTGGTGTTATGTTTTGAATTCAAGCAAGTTGTGGAACAAAAGTTCGAAAAGGTCATCACAAGATTCATTCATAAATGTGCTGAAAATTAGGCCAAATGCAACTGAGCTTTTCTCCCAATATACTTGGAATTAGGGAATTATCTACCTACCAAATTAAAGATCTATGAGTCTAGTTTCTAAATCATTAAACGGTTTGTCGATACGAAGTTGGATTAGAGAGATGCTCGTATTTTTGTGAGACTGCGCGAGCTGGTAGGTGACAAGTAGGTGCATCACCTACTTGCCAAAAGGAGAGGCCTCAATTAAGTCGGCCAAGAGGGGACTTTTAAGGGATAATTAACTCATCTATTTCACTCATATTTTAGGCCATTAAAAACAGAGTGAACCCCTGCAACTCCTCCCCAAAAATCCCACACAAACCCTAGGTTATCTCGGATGTTACGATGTGATTCTAGTGCCGAAAACCCCGGACAGCTTGCTAGTTTCTCTTTCTCCTTCATGTAGCTGCGTTGGGGGAATGATTTTTGATGGAGAAGTACTAGGTTTCGTGGTTCTACTCAGTCCAAGGTAAGTTTATGCTTCTCCTTCCATTATCTATGCTCGTACGAGTTGTAACTCTACCGTAAAGACTAGACCTAGCGAGTTTCGAATGAGTAGTATGTTGTTTGTTGTTGCATCATTGTTGGATGGTTTTTAACTTATTCTTAAGTTGAATTTATGGCTGGTTTATAGGATAAGAGGCTTAATTATATATTGTTGGTTGTGTTGCTCAATTTGAAAGAAAAGACAAGTCGAAACATATTTTAGTAAACCGAAAAATTAGTTTTGAGTTGTTGAACTTGTGGGACTGTTTTGTGGGCTGTTGCGTGTTGCTGTTGGATTGTCTATTTTGCTAATATTTTTATGGAGTTTGGGAGGAGAACGAGTGTAGAGAAATACCACATAAATGCAGGTGTTTGGCTGGTCGTTCGTCGTTACTTTTTTTTAGGTTGTTGGACACTACTTTGGTTGTCGTTTTATGTATGAGGTGATTAGGGTGTGTGGGCTATTTTTTGGTATATTGTGATGGAGATAAGGTTGGAACATGATGAATACATGTTGTTATTGTTGTTTTCTTGATGTTGTTGGTATATGGTATTGGAGGATGGCCTTGTTATAGGGGAGATGCTGCCAAAATTTACGTAAACAAGCTACTAGTTTAAGTTGCGGACTTAGCCTTTACTCAGCACTGATTTTGAATATCCTTATGCCGTGGTAGATTAAATTGAGTTGTTTGAAGAATTGCTTGGAAGGCATTAAGGACTCAACGGAGTTAAGGTATGTTAAGGCACTTTCTTCTTTCTTTTGGCATGATCTAAAATGAAATGAACATAAACGATACGCTATTTCATAATGAATCTACTCCTAGCAACTAAGGTTGTCCATGTTGTTCTTTCCGTACAAAGTTATTCTAAGAAAGTATGCGTGATCCTTGAGTCCTAGTGAAGTTCATATTGATGGTATGATGTCCATAATGTTAATCGAAGTTGCAACGACCTTACCTCACTCCGTAAGGTTTAGAACGTGATTCCATGAGTCGAGCATGCATTATATATATGCATCTATTTTACTCTACCGAGCCGCACTATAGTCGGCCGGGTACGGCACCTATTGTGCAACCACTGATCAGTTGGGTTTACCGAGCTCCACGTGGCCGGGTACGATTCTACCGAGCCTTATGATGGTCGGGTACGTTTTTACCGAGTCCTCTTTGAGGCCGGGTACGATAAGATGATGATGATGCCCACAGAGGCGAATGTTTTTAAAAGTTTATGTATATATATGTATTATGCATTTCATATCAGTAGTCCCCAGAGGCACTTAGATATTACGAGTTGTATCTCCATATCTCTCTTTACATTACTATTCTTATTTATGTTTTCCTACCTTACATACTCGGTACTTTATTTGTACTGACGTCCCTTTTGCCTGGGGACGCTGCGTTTCATGCCCGCAGGTCCTGATAGACAGGTTGACATTCCTCCTTGTAGGCTATCAGCTCAGCAAAAGGTGTTGGTGCACTCCACTTGCTCCGGAGTTGCCTATTTGGTCAGTATGATTTGGACATGTATTGATTGTATGGAGGGGCCCTGTCCCGACCTTATGATATGTATGTACTCTTAGAGGCTTGTAGACAGATGTCATGCATATGAAAGATTGTATGGCCTTGTTGGCCTATTTCAGTGTACGAGTGTTCATTTTGGTCTTATAGGACTGCATGTCACATGTATAGGTTTGTATTACATGTTGGGTCATCCTATGTCAAGTATTCCCTTATGTTTCATTCTTGTTATATCATGACGGCCCTTCCGGCCCATTTATCCATGATAGTATGATAAGTTACATTGGTACTCGGTTGGGTAAGGCACTGGGTGCCCGTTGCGGCCCTCCAATTTGGGACGTGACAAGTAAGTTATCATGTTACCTTGGATATTACATATATTGAATATCATGAACAATAAATACAAAGAGGGTTGGAAGGATTAGAAGCTCAGGAATTGAAGAAAATAATATTTCGTCGAAAGTCGACAAGTTGGGAATGTTATAACATATACTTTTGGGGTGAGACTAGGGTGCTTAACATGATAAGGAGTTTATTTTATGAGTTATGTTAGTCGTGCGATGATCATGTGTTATATTTTTAAGTCAAGCGAGTTGTAAAACAAAAGTCGATGAAAGACATCAAATGTTAGGTTCATAGGTTTTACTGAAACTTGGGTCAAATATAATTGCAATTTTCTCCGAATATACTTAGATTTACGGGGTGTTCCACCCATCAAATTGAATATGTATGAGTTTATTTTCTAAATCATTGAACCGTTTGTCAATATGACATTGGAGTAGAGAGATATATGTATTTTGGCGAGACTGCGCAGACTGCTAGGTGACAAGTAGGTGTGTCACCTACTTGCTTAAATGAGAGCCCAAAAATGGTCCAGTTCGGATCGTCCAAAGATACCTTTGAAAGGTCTTTTTCATTCATATAATAAACTGATAAGAGGGCATAATAACCAGACCTAAACCCTTGCAAACATCCTCCCAAAAATTGAACACGAACCTTAATTGAATTTCTCTCCTTTCCAAGATCTAGTTGGAGGAAAAACCTTGAGTTTGGAGAACGAAGATAGGAACTGAGTTAGTCAACAAATAAGGTAAGTTTACTGCTCTCTTTCATCTATTTTTTCTGCTGGATATGTGTGGAAATTCGTTCTATAGTTGTAAGAACACGCGGGACGGTGATCGGAAGCCGTTAGTTCGAGATATTCACTTGTAGCGAACAGTTTTGTGGACTGTTTTGTGTTGTTGTTGGATTATGTGTTTTCCTACTTTTTTATGGAGTTTTGGAGGAGGAAGGGTGTGGAGAAGCACCACATAAATTTTGGGTGGTGGGATGGTCGTTCGTCGTAACATTTTCGGGTTGTTTGACACTACTACGGTGGTCGTTTTGTGTATGAAGAGATTGGGGTGTGTTGGGCTGTTTTGTAGTATTTTATGGTGTCTATAAGGTTGGGAAATAATTTATATATGTTGTTATTGTTGTGTTCTTGTGTTTTTGGTGTTATCTTGTATTTGGAGGAAGTAAGGATTATAGGGTAGATGCTGCTCGTTTTAATACAAAATAAGCTTATTGTTCGTTGTGCGATAGTTGTACCTTTCGTAACTTGATGGTAGTATTATTATCGTTGTTGTAGATTAAGGTGCGAAGAGAATTTCAACTTGCTGATTGGAAAGATTATGATAAGGTATGTTAAGGCTAAACTTTTCCTTTATTTCCTCATGATCTCGTAACTACATGCGTTTGATAACGAGGCATAAAGAGAAGTTATTATTCCTGAATTCATATACATTATCCTAGTCTCATAAGTTGCAGTATTCTTCCTTATCGGGACTTCTTATTCAGATTAGTTTTGTCTTCTTTCAGCCAAGAAAGTAGAGAGTATATATATATATATATATATATATATATATATATATGAAACATCGGCCAGATCTTCACAAAAATGGATCCAAATCAGGCCCGTCTTAACAGGTAAGATTTTAGAAAACTGTCTTAGTCTTGACATGACATGCATGCGGAGTATNAAGAGAGTAGAGAATATATATATATATATATATATATATATATATATATATATATATATACAGTATTACAGTATTTTCACCACCATTGAGCTATAATAGATGGGTAGGCCCCTATTGGGCAACCTCAGATCAGATGATAAGTTATATATCGAGCCTTTTGTGGCCGAGCGCCTATGAGCGAGCCTAGAATGGCCGAGAAACATAGCCTAGTATGGCCGAGCGCGTATGAGCGAGCCTACTACGGCAGAGCAGTTACACAAACCAAGCCTTATAGGGCCGGACAACTGCTTTACTTACTTTATTGAGAGAGATGAGTCAACATCACCAGGTAAGCATATTTTCAAATTATATTTCACTCCCAGGTACTTTCAATTATTATATTATCAGTTCAATTTCAACTTTTAGTTATTCGGTTGCCTTTATACTCGGTACATTATTTTGTACTGACGTTCCTTTTTCTAGAATGTCTAGAAAAATTTCAGAATACAGGAAGTGGAATCCTATAGGGATAAATATTTACCTTTGTATGGCTCCCGTCCCTAGTAAAGAGAGAATGCTAGGTGACCCGAAGCACCAGTGGATAGAGCAAGGGGAGCTAAAAGCATAAAAATGTTTTGTTGAAGTTTTCAGAATAAGTTAATAGATGAAAATATTAGCAGAAGAATAAAAAGAGAGTAAATAAAGTATTATTAGTAAGATGTGATAAATGGGTGATAACGGTAAATCAAAATATGATACGATGACAGAGTCTATAGTCATGTCAAGGAAAAAACAACATATGACAGGCCTTGAGATAATAAAAGAGTATAGGCCAAAAGTCATATCCTCATTTCTAGAAATAAGGTTGTGAGTCGAATGTGATTACCAGAACAAAAATTTAGACCCCCGGAGTAAGAGAAATCAGCATGGGCTAGTGAATAAGATAAACTGAACATCAATTATGGATCGAATAATGTGATAATAGTCGACATCAAGAGAATTTCAAAGATCGCATTCCAACAATAATAGAATGAACAACAGAAGAATAACCTTTAAAGGTCATTTAGAAAGATGCTCCGCCAAAGAAAAAACTTTGAGCAAATTTAAGCTTAAGGGACCAAGTGTGCCAGTTACACTAGGCGTCACCCTCGTGCGTAAGGAATTCAGTTATCCCTGGTAGAGAAGGGTTACTGCAAGGCGAGTAAGAGTCAGCGAAGATGTGAAAAGACGCTAAAGATGAAGAGGTAAACCATATATAGGTAAATCTTCATTGCATTAAATGCTAGTACTCCCCTAAATGGGGGAAGGCGGTGTGATATAGTAGTAAGTAAGAGTTATATAGTTCAAGTAACTATAGAATAGTAAATGAAGAATGCGGTAAAAAGGCGAAAGGAATGAGATTGCATTTATTAAGATCCTATAGATATGTTACGACACCAGAACATTATTCATGCACGATGTCGGGAGAGGCAGTAATGGTTCCCACACCAGATGTTATTTATAAATAGGTGCGAATGAACATTTGATATATTAGGAGCCGGTGCAAAAGGTAAGTTAAGACAAAAGACATAACCAAGAGAGGTTACTCAGAATATAAATATAAGCATGGACTGACGAGTAGTTAGTAGTTGATTCAGGAAGAGCATAGTTATGGCTAGACAAGAGGTCTTAGATAAATCAATAGATCATTGATCTCGTCCATGTCACACCTCTATTTGAGGTTATGAAATGGTCGATTGCAATAATAATACCCGACAAGGAGTGGGGATCGAATCCATAGAGAGCTGAGATGGGAATTAGTAGTATATATTTTGATTGAGCATGTGAAGTATCTAAATTACACTTCCACAAAGATGGTTTTGTTTTTACTTCTAAAGTTATGATAAGGATTGCAAATCTAAAGGTATTAAAATAGAGAATATTGTTTTTGGATGTTTTTCAATGATAATAAAAGGCCTAGGGCTATGACCTTCACCTAGGTTTTTGCCTAACCGGTTGTAAATTTTAAAGCTTGTTTTGTTGGTCGGGGTGTATTATAGATATCAACACTCAAGTACCCACTCAATACCTCTCGCTAGGAGAGTGATTTTGCCCAATTTGGCTTTCTCAAGTCCAAATGGGTATTGAACAAAATAGTTGATAAAATGCTCAAATCGCGTTTTACTATATCTAGGTTCAACCCTTACATTGGGACTATCAATCTCTTGATTTTATCCCAAATTCTTGTTAGCCAACTTTTCCTAGACTAAGTCTCTCTTTCTCAAGTAGAGACCAAGTCTAATAGGCATGAACTGATATTTGCAATCATTAATTCTACAATTAAAAGCAAGAACAAGGCTAAATAATAAACACCCAACCATAAACAAACAATAAACCAAACACCCATTAGGCTTACACACTAGGGTTGGGTCACAACCCTAGTTAAATATCTAGCTACTCATAATGGGTATAGAATAAAATAAGGAAGAAAAGATGATAAAACTTATATTGAAAGATTAAAAGATAAAAAACCAATGTTAAATCACCAAAATAAGCTAAGTTGCCTAATGAAGCACGGAAAAATGGCTACAGGACTTTCAATATTCAAAATGTGACCTAATTTTGTGAAACTATTATATTTATACAAAGCTGGAATTTTTGGAGAAATGGCCTTTAGGAGGTTCTGCTGCCGCACAATTCCATGGGCGGTCCGCACTTAGCTTAAGTATTGACAGAAGTGGAAATTGCGGCCGCACAATTCAAAAATGCGGTCGCATATCTCATGTTCTACTGTCCGCACAAATCTTGGTGCGGCCGCACAGGGCTCTTTTGCGGACCGCACATTTCTGAGTGCGGCCGCGTAGCTGACTTCTACGGCCGCACAATAATTGTGCGGCCCGCATTTCCATTAAGCCTGAAATGATGACTCTCTGAACTTCTGCTCTTAGTTAGCTTCTGCGGCCACACAATAATTGCACTGTCTGCACTTTGCACTTGGACTTTGATAACTTTTCTTCACATTCTGCTGCGGCAGATGGAAATCTGCGGTCCGCACTTAAACTTTTGTGCCTGATTTTTGTCCTTGAGTTCAGATCACTCCTTTTTAGTTGGATTTCATCTTAGTGGCTTATTTTCCAATACTCCTACAATTAAGCATATTTCATTAGTTTTCGAGAATACAATTAAACACTTTTTGACTAAAACGAAAGCTAAAAGGTGCTAATAAGTAGTCAAAATCACCACTTATCAACTCCCCCAAACATAAGCTTTTGCTTGTCCTCAAGCAAATAAGGTAATTCCCACCTCCACAAGTTAAGAGCTATTCTAGCTAATCTAAGGTGTATCATACACATATCAACTGGGACCAACAATTACCCACAACACTTATGAATTATCAACAAGGCAATGATTTGAAGTTTTAAGCACAAATAGTTCTAATGTGACACTTGGGCATCAAGAGTTGACTTTATTCATCAAGGAAGCTCGCTCTTTCATATAGGTCATTGTGGATCCAAAACACCTCCCCCTCTACTCTACGTTAGCATATCTCACTTAAGAATGTAGCACTCAATTCAAAGATTTGTTAAAAGTTTGCTTATCTCTCGCAAAAGAATGCCACAAGTACAACTCTAAGTACCATATGCTTGCCCCTCATGCAAATCACCACTAATGTAAGTTCACTCAGCTTGAAATAATGTGTAAGGCCCCGTGAAAATTTCTACTCAAAAACCCGAAAGCTCGTAGTGCCAAGTTAGGAATATGTGTTAGAAATTTGTAAAAATTCTTTTCGGACCCTTTGGACCGATCTATGCATTAAAAAGTTAAGGAAAAATGTTTTCCAGAAAAGTGCGTTATGCGGTCCATTATGCGGTCGCATAATAGCTATGTGGACCGCATAGTCGCCGCAGAGTCAGACAGTTTGATGGTAATTTTGAGGTCAACTACGCGGCCCATTATGCGATCGCATAATCAATATGCGGGCCGCATAGTCATCGCATAATCCCCTTGGAATTTTGCGAGGGGCAGTTCTGCGGTGCATTATGCAACCACAGAACAGGTATGCGGACCGCATTCCTGTCGCATACCCGGGCAGTTTGTTCAGGTTTTTGAAGCCATTTTTGCAATCCCTTTTGCGGGCCGCATGTCCATTATGTGATCGCATATGCAATCGCAGATTGTGTCGGGGCTCCTATTTTCTAACTTTTAAAACCCGACCCCATCCCATTAAAAACACCCCATTAGACCCTTTTTATGTTATTTTACTACATTTAGAGTGAGAACAAGACTTCTAGAGGGAGAAAGTTATCCCTATCAAGCTTCAACTCAATTCTTGCCCCAAATCCTTGAAGATTGTTAAGTGAAATTACTAGGTCTTCACCCTAAGAGGTAAGAACTTGTGCCCTAATCTACGATTTCGAAATTTCTATTAAAATAAGTGATTAGCAAGTGGGTTCATGGGTATAAGGGTTGATAATCTTGCATACATGAGTGACAATAGGGTATGGGGAGGTTGTGAGTTAAAAAGATAGCAATTGGGGTGTAAGATGATAAAAATCTCTCACAAAAGGGTCCTAAGATCACAATGCACACTTAGTGCTTGAAAGTATGCTCAAATGAGCTAGAATCTTAATCATATCTCTAATTCTTGGTTCAATTTGTAATTCCTATAAATTAGATTGAGGTGCTAAGAGTCCCGAAATTTTGTAAGAATTTAAGGAAAGCTCTATTGAGGTATGTATGGCTAAAACCCCCTCTTTTTAGAAGTTGAGCTCCGTTGGTGTTTGTGTAATTGCGGTAAGATTAAAGTTGGATTGATGTATTGATTGTTATTTCACGTAAATTGGTGTTGAAACTTTATACACGTGAAAGGTGTGTCTCAACATGATCGATGTGCTATTCTTGATAATCTAAAAAGGTGCGAAGAATATGAATCATGTAATGAAATGCTTAGACCTCAAATCAAGATTGAAACTGCGATTGTTGTGCCATCTATGTGAGATCTTATCTATGCTTTCAACTGAAATTTCTCTTGTGTGTACCTATCATCCTAAACTGCAAAGCTAACATTGAAATTGGAAATGATGTAAAATGTGGCCTAGTGCCAAAAATGATGTGATAATTGTGGCCCAAGTGCCTATGAATTGATATGATATATGTGAAACAAAGATTAAAACAAGATGATTGATGAGAAAGGAACAATGCCTTGGTAAGGCGGCCTAGCCGATCGGGCCGTGATCGGACGCCATGCCGCACACATGGTGGTATTGTGCTGATATGAATTCCGGAAAAGGAGAATGAGATTGTGATTGAGGTATATGTGTCAAATGAGACAACCTAGCCGATCGGGTCGTGATCGGGCTCCGCTTAAGATAGCGGTGGTATTGCGAATAATGATGAACAGTATGAAATGCCCCAAACTAAAAGCAATGGAAAATTATGTGAAAGTTGTATGATTCTTTTATTTGATGATGTGGTGATCGTTTAAAGCTTTTGAATTATACTTGTGATTTCCTTATACTTGTATGATAGTTCTTTCTAACTAGATGGTGTTTAGTTATACATACTAGTACTATTCCATGGTACTAACGCCCCTTTTACCGGGGGCGCTACATTTTTAAATGAATGTAGGTGGCTCTATAGCGGACAGTGCCGATCGCGCATAGCGGAGTGTCCTCCTCTCAAAGTCTTGGTGAGCCCCTTTTTCCTTCATGGGGTTATGTTGTACATCTTTTGTTGTAGACTTCCACTTTTGAGGTATAGCCGGGGCCTTGTTGCCGGCGTTGTCATAATTTGTCTTTTGTATCCATAGAGGCTCCGTAGACGTTTGTGTGGGTTATGTATGGGTGTTGGATGGGTCAATGAACTGTGTTGTAACTCTACACCCTAGTTCTTCTAATCTATAACTGTATGAAATCTTGAAAACTTAACCATGGTTTAAGGTTTTCCATATAAAAATGAATTAACAATGTGAATGTTCGATTTTTGCTATTGTCTAACTAAATGAGAGCATGATTTCCTTAATCGTATTGAGTTGGGTAGAATGTGTTACTAAGGCTTGCTCAGTTGGGTTCACTCGATTGAGCGCCGGTCGCGCCTCCCGAGATTGGGGCGTGACATAATGTAGGGCATTTTTTAGAACGTAATGAAGGCTTTTGGACTAAGGTAGGATATGTTGGACGAACGAGTTTATCTTTCCTTAAGCACTCCATTTTCTCATTTTGGCTCATGGTTTGCCGACTCTTTGAGGCATTTTCTTTTTACTCAGGGGAACTAGAGAGACTTAACACCACTCTTTCTTGTAATGATATTCATTTTCTCCTTCTTTGTTTTATCCATGCTTTGCATTGTTACTTTTCTTTGAGTCCCTTCAACTCTTCAACTTATTCACCTTCCTTTTGCATTTTTCTTTTGTTCTTTTTTTCTTTTTCTTTACCTTTCCTTTTCTTCATTTCATTTCTCTTTTTGTGCGTTGATACCACTTTCAAACTCCTCGTCTCTCCCCCAAACTTATGTTTTATCCAATTGTTTCTCAAGAGTGTTCAGGAAAGCTCGGGTGCTAAGAGAGAGTCACTACAAAACGGGTAAAGGCTTGTAACGTGGTTATCAAATGAGAAAGGTGTTAGGCTAAAATGGGTTGACTAGGGATAGCAACATTGGTGGGACATGGAAAATTTCAAGCGGGTCAAGGAGAGCCTACAATCACTTGTCAAGCCAAGCAAAACTTAAAATTTCGCCTAGAAATACATTCGGGACAAGTTCTAGACCATTCGCATGGGTACTTGGATTTGTAACGAAACATCTCACCTCTCACACAACTGCATTGTTAAAGAGGATAGAGTTGAGGGCCAACAACAACCATATTTAAGATTTAAAATCACTAATGATTCAACTAAACCACTCGATGATTGCTTAAGTCAACATAAGAGTCAGAAGGTCACTAACTAGAGCTATTTCTTCCAAGAACTTATTTTTAATCATAAGCACATAGTTAAGTGTGTTGGTACCAAGTGAAGCATGCTTGACTCTTCTAGTTTGACTCAATTAGGTCCTCTTATTCATTATTACTACTATTCTTACCTAAACATAAAAAATGAAATCAATCCCTTAAGAAGGTTGTCACGCCATCTATCGTTGGGAAGAGTCACCTGGTTCACACAAAAACCACCTTTGGAAAGAACCGTGGCATTAAGAAATCCAAAGGCTTATTGATCACTTAAACATGAAAAGAAACAACTAAATAAAAAAGAAGATATTAAAATAAATAAGAAGCTATTAGACTAAATATTGACTACTAAGATAACAAATTAAAGAAGCTATAAAGTAAACTACTGAAAGCATAAATGAATATACAAGATGAGAGAGGAAGAAAGAAAATATATACATCAATAGAATGAGAGAAGAATATGTACATAAATAAAAAGAAAAGGAAAGTGTTATCAGCTATTACAGGCCAATGTCAAATATCATCAAATCAAATAAACTTCACCCCCACCCCCCACCCCACCCCACCCCGAATAAGAATAAACATTGTCCCCACTACCTAACAAAATAAAACACGGAAGGGAAAGAGTAGAGAGGACTCCCTATGTGGTCTTCGTGTCTATAGCAGCGTCACCGCCCTTAGGCTCTTCCAACTGGATCTCATCATCCTCTGCTCGGGGAGTAGGTGGGGTGGCGAACATCTGTCGCACCATCTCAGCAGTGTGGGAAACGAGGTCTGGCTCCTCAGACTGGCCAGCTGGTGCTACTGGTGCTGATGGTGCTGCTGGGTCTGCCAGTGTTGCTGGAGCTGTCTCCATCAGCAAGTCAAAAGGAAGATCCTCGGCGGCTACTATCTTGATCACCTCTCATCTCAACCAGTCAACTAATTTCTTCGAAGCCTAGGATTTCCTCATCTTCTTCACCTGCTTCCCGAGCTCCTCAATTGCTCCCCCATGTGCCACCAAAGTATCCATGATGGTCTTCCGATTCTCCAATATCTTCTTCAAAGTGTCCTCAACTGTAGGAGGAATCTGGAGTATCGGGGTGGATGTCTAAGCTGCAACAACACTGGATAGGTCAGACTGCTTTGCAGTAGCTGTCTACATCTAGTTTTTGAGGCTCGCCAGTGTCTGGGAGACTCGTATCACAGAAAGTGGATGAGCTGACATAGGCACTATCTTCATCTTGAAAGAGAGATGTCCTAAACTACAAGACGATGGGGGTCTGCTTGACCCAGAGTAGAAGTGGATGGAACTGATGCTGACGGCCCAGAAGATCGAGGTGGAGGTACGGCAGCTGTAGTGGTAGAAGGCCCGGCTGCAGTGGTAGGCATGTCAGCTGAATCTGTAGCTTCCACCGAAGGCTCATCAGACAGACCCACGGTAGTAGTCGGCTGACCCTTGTTCTTCGGGTTCCTCAGGTCCTTCAGAGTACCATGTGAAGGTCTTCTTCGCCCGAACCTTTATATCGAAACCCTTTGACTCCACTCCCGTATCCGTAAGATACTCCGTAATAGTGTTTGGATATAGGTAGGAGCTGTCACCCTGCCTACCAACCAGAGACATGTTGGCCGACATAATGTGTCACGCCCCGAACTTGGGGGGGTGAGACCGGCACCCGGTGCCTCACCTGTCTTTGCATACCAACTTGCAACTAAGGGACTCTGGACATATGCTGTCATACTTGGCTACGGGCTACAATGCAAGACAACTGCAAATGCTGACTAAATATCAATATAAAGCTGGGCCGACCAGGCCGTCAAAATTATTGCGGCTGACAATCCAACCAAATATACATACAAGGCCTACAAGCCAACATACTACACTAACTAACATGATATGTCTACAAGCCTCTACTGTTGGATATACTGTGGCCGGAACAGAACCCCTACCTACACATAACATATATATGTATATACACAAGATGTACAAAGAGCTCTAGACCCGGCAACACCGAAAGGCATGGAGCTTACCGATCAAGCTGAACTCGGCAACACTTAATGAGAATGTCTACCTGTCTGTCTGTCTGAACTTGCACGCATGAAATGCAGCGCCCCCAGAAAAGGGACGTCAGTACAAAATAATGTACTGAGTATGTAAGGCAATATACTGAAAGCTGAAACCAAACTGATAATGTAATAACTGCAAGTAGCTGGAAGTCAAAGATAATCTGAAGATATGCTTACCTGCTGATACTGACTCAACTCTCTCAATATAGTAAGTAAAATAGATGTCCGGCCCTATAAGGCTAGGTATATATATATAACTGCTCTGCCGTAGTAGGCTCGCTCATAGGCGCTCGGCCATACTAGGCTCTGTATCTCGACCAACTGGGCTCGATCATAGGCGCTCGGCCACAGTAGGCTCGGTATATAACTTACCATCTAATCAGAGGTTTCCCAATAGGTGCATGCCTATCGATTATAGCTCGGTGGTAATGAAAATACTATGATACTGTGTATATATATAGGCTCTCTACTCTCTTGACTAAAAGAAGGAAATACTCAAATGAATATGAAGTCCTGATAAAGAAAATATTGTAACTTGCAAGACTAGCAAAATATACATAAAGTCCTGATTTAAAAGGTCCTGGGTCGGGTATTAAAATGGGTATGGTGACTGGGCTAATGGGTTTGGGCCAGGGGTAATTGGGCTAGGTAAATTGGGGTTGATCTAGGTCCGAAAATTAATTAGGAAAGGGGCTATGTTTTAAATATCCATTTAAATTACTAAAATAATTTATCAAAATAATTAATAAATGATAAAGATGTCATTTGTGAATGAAAATTATTTAAAATAATCACTTAATATTATAAAAATATAAAAAGTGATTTTCTGTATATATAATGTAATTATGCATATATATATATGGTCTATTATTGCAAAATGTGCAATTCTGGCCTTAAAAATGCAAATGTATTTATAAAAAAAGCAATTAAAATATTTAGGCATTATATGGGCATCAATGATAAATTTGGAGCATTAAATCATCATAAAAATGATATGAGGGATAACTATTGGATATTTGTATAATAAAAAATGCAGAAATAAATTGATTTAAAGCCTTTAAAATTATAGAAAAACTTGGGCATGTTTGTAAATATAATAATAATTTATGTGCACCACTTTGAAGATATATATGCATATTTAAAATATATGAGGGAAAAATTGGGTATCAACAACTGCCCCTCTTTACCCGGGAAGGATGGAAGAGTTATCGGGTAAAGAAATAATGACCGATTTTCACCGAATGGGGTGTTTTGAAAAATATAGGCCGCACCCTAGTCTCTGAGCTTGCCTACATATCCCTGGTTTTATAGGAATCAGGCCGTGTGTAGTTCTGGACCCAACGGTGAATGAAACCGATGGAATTTTTATAGGAATGACCGTATGTTTTGGTTCTTTTGGGTAAGACAGTATCGGATGGGTTTATGCAGAGTTATGAATGTGAATCTGAATTGTAACAGATATATCGCAGGGTAGGTATCTGAACGATCGTAGAGTAAAGGCGAGCAATTGATGAGAATCGGTTACGTTTGAAATAACAGCAAGCCATAAATGGTATGAGTGGAAACCGGAGCGAAGGTTGCTCCTGTTTGAAGAACGGTTACCTCCTGGATTTCCTGCAAAACATAAAGCACGATGCATGAAAGTGTATAGGTTACTGCGAGAATTTAAACATGATGCAAGTTCCCTTTGGACCATGAAGGTTGTCTTTGGACAGTGAAGATGACGTCCTTATACCATGATATCCCGGGCCATGAAGCATGAGATAAGGAATTCGCAGGCCATGAAATGATGTTCTCGGGCCATGAAAATGGTGCCTCTGAACCATGACGCCTTTGAATAATGATGTCCAGTGTTGAGAGATCCTCAGGCCATGACATGGTGTCTTCAGGCTATGAGGATGATGACTTCAGACTATGACGCCTTTGGACAAGTTGGCTATACATCAGCCCATGAAGTGCAGAGACATGATACCAGAGGTGATAACAAGACAAAGCTTGGTCTTGTTTCGGGGCGGAGCTTAACCCCGAGAGAAGAATATAATGCAAAGTTTAGAATAGGGCAACACCTACGCAGAGGGAGACAATGCTTAGTCTCAGGAGAAGGAAGTGCTTAGCCTTATGCAAATTTGGGAGGCAGGGCTTAGCCTCATGCAAGATTTGAGACAGGGCTTAGTCTCATGCAGAGAGAAGGCAATGCTTAGCCTTATGCAGATATGGAGGCAGGGCTTAGCCTCATGCAAGATTGAGATAGGGCTTAGTCTCGTGCAGAGAGAAGGCAATGATTATCCTTATGCAAATATGGAGGCAGGGCTTAGCCTCATGCAAGGATCGAGACAGAGCTTAGTCTCATGCAAAGAGAGAAGGCAATGCTTAGCCTTATGCAAATATGGAGGCAGGGCTTAGCCTCATGCAAGGATTGAGACATGGCTTAGTCTCATGCAAAGAGAGAAGACAATGCTTAGCCTTATGCAAATATGGAGGCAAAGCTTATCCTCATGCAAGATTTGAGACAGGGCTTAGTCTCATGCAGGGAGAAGGCAATGCTTAGCCTTATGCAAATAGGGAGGCAGGGCTTAGCCTCATGCAAGATTTGAGACATGGCTTAGTCTCATGCAAAGAAAAGGCAATGCTTAGCCTTATGCAAATAGGGAGGCAGGGCTTAGCCATTTGAGACAGGCTTAGACTCATGCAGTAGACAAATAGCAAATAGGAGCAGAATATTTCTAAGCTTGGAGATATATTTGCGCTTGGAGGTTCGGTTGTGATGATTTAAGGCGCACGTACTTGTGGTTATTCCTTGTCCATGCATTCAAAGAAAAATTTGAGTTTTGCGGGGAGGTTGGTTTGTGCCTTTGTCTGCTTGTTTTGCTTTGCTTTGCTCTGGAGGCCTTGTTCGAGTTACCCTGGGTAACACCTGCTGTCACAGAAATAAAGTTTTCGAAAATGTGCATTTATTGATGGAATAGAGTCATTTTATAAAACATAGTGGTGTATAATATCAAGTAAATTAGATGAACTAATGACTGTGACACTTTTAGAGACATTGCAACTTCCTTGCATTAGAATTTTGAGGGTCCTCCTCAAAATTCTGCCCCAGTTACTTAACCGATTTCTGACTGTCTTGCATATGATGGCATCATCCTCAAAATTCTGCCCCAGTTTCTGGTTCTAGGGAAATGAAGATTTTATTAAGATGTGACCGAACCCACAGGGCTGCCTACGTATCCCCTCTTAAACGGGAATCAGGTCAAGCATAGTTCAGTTACATCCGATGAAGAAATGTGAACAATCTAAACATAGTATCTCTTGAGTGCATCTAAATTGATAGGTTTTGGCCAAACTTCTCCATCCATTTCTGCAAGTATGAGTGCTCCACCTATTAGCACCCTGTGAACCATGTAGGGACCTTGCCAGTTGGGTGAAAATTTTCCTTTGGCTTCATCTTGATGTGGGAAGATCCGCTTCAGCACCAGCTGCCCTGGTATGAATTGTCTTGGTTTGACCCTTTTGTTGAAAGCTCTGGACATTCTATTCTGATAAAGATGACCGTGACATACTGCATTCATTCTTTTTCCCATCTATGAGGGCTAGTTTCTCATAGCGGCTCCTTATCCATTATGCATCACTGAGTTCGGCTTCTTGTATGATCCTTAAAGAAGGAATTTCTACCTCGGCGGGAATGAAAGCTTCGGTACCATAAACCAGCAAATAGGGAGTTGCCCCTGTTGATGTGCGGACTGTGGTACGGTACCCCAATAGGGCAAAGGGTAACTTCTCGTGCCATTGTTTGTGATTTTCTACCATCTTCCTTAGTTTCTTCTTGATGTTCTTGTTGGCAGCTTCCACGGCTCCGTTCATTTGAGGCCTGTATGCTGTGGAGTTTTTGTGCTTGATTTTGAAGGTTTCACATATGGCTTTCATTAGATCACTGTTGAGATTGGCGGCATTATCAGTGATGACGGACTCGGGAACCCCGAATCGATAAACAATATGATCCCTAACAAAATTTGTGACGACTTTCTTGGTTACAGATTTGTAAGATACAGCCTCCACCCATTTTTTGAACTAATCGATGGCCAGTAAAATGAACCTGTGCCCGTCTGAAGTAGTGGGCTCGATCGGACCGATGACATCCATTCCCCAGGCAGCAAAAGGCCAAGGTGCACTTGTTGCATTGAGTTCATTTGGTGGTACCCTTATCATGTCTGCATATATCTAGCATTGGAGGCATTTCTGGACGTACCGGATGCAATGTGTTTCCATGGTCATCAAAAAATATCCAGCTCTGAGTATCTTTTTGGCTAGAACAAAACCGTTCATGTGTGGTCCGCAGGTTCCGACATGTATCTCCTCGAGCAATTTGGAAGACTCATTTGCGTCAACACACCTTAACAATCCTAGATCAGGAGTTCTTCTATACAGGGTTCCTCCGCTTTGGAAGAAGTGATTGGATAGCCTCCGCTGTGTGTGTTTCTGACTATGGTTCGCCTGTTCTATGTATTCTCCTTTTGCCAAATATTCGTTGATATCATGGAACCAAGGTTTTTCATTCGTTTCTTCTTCAACATGAGTACAGTAAGCCGGTTGATTATGGATCTTCACCGGGATGGGATCGATGAAATTCTTGTCTGGATGTTGTATCATTGATAACAAGGTGGCCAGTGCGTCTGTGTACTCTTTCTGGACTCTTGGAACATGTTTGAATTCTATCTTTGTGAACCTCTTCATCAATTCTTGCACATGATACAAGTGTGGTAGTATCTTGGTGTTTTTCATAGCCCATTCTCCTTGAACCTGATGTACCAGAAGATTTTAATCACCAATTACCAGCAACTTTTATATATTCATATCGATGGAAAAATTGAGCCCCATGATGCCAGCCTCATATTCTACCATATTGTTGGTGCACGGAAATCAAAGCTTTGCGGATACCGGATAATGTTGACCTGTCTCTGATACCAAGACCGCTCCAATACCCACTCCTTTGACGTTTGCAGCTCCGCCGAAAAACATTCTCCAACCATCATAGGCTTCAGCAATGTCCTCTCCTGCAAATGACACTTCTTCGTCGGGAAAATACGTTTTTAGTGATTCGTATTCTCCTCCCATAGGATTTTCAGCAAGACGGTCTGTCAATGCTTGTCCTTTGACTGCCTTCAGAGTTACATAGATGATATCGAATTCACTTAACAATATCTGCCACCTGGCTAACTTCCCGGTTGGCATAGGCTTCTGAAAGATGTATTTCAGATGATCCATTCTTGATATGAGGTATGTGGTATAGGCACAGAAGTAATTCCTCAATTTCTGAGTTGTACATGTCAAAGCAAGTGCGTTCTAGTAGGGAATACCGTACTTCGTAAGGTGTGAACTTCTTGCTCAAGTAATATATGGCTTGCTCCTTTCTTCCTATCTCGTCATTTTGTCCCAAAACACAGCCGAAAGCCCCATCTAGTACGCACAAATAGAGTAGCAAAGGTCATCTAGGTTCTAGCGGGACTAGGATTGGTGGCGTGGACAGGTATTCCTTAATTCTGTCAAAAGCCTTTTGACAATCTTTAGTCCAACTGGTTTCAGCATCCTTCCTCAACATTTTGAAGACGGGTTCACATATTACCGTGGACCATGCTATGAAGTGGCTGATGTAGATGAGGCGCCCCAGGAAGCTCATCACGTCCTTTTTGCTCCTTGGTGGCGGTAAATCTTGGATAGCTTTTAATTTTGACGGGTCCAACTCGATTCCTCGGCGGCTGACGATGAATCCCAACAGTTTTCCTACAGGAACCCCGAATGCACATTTTGCTATGTGATATGTGGCCCTCTTGGATTTGATGATGACATCGTCAACATACACCTCTATTTCCTTGTGTATCATATCATGGAAGATGGTCGCCATGGCTCTCATAGATGTGGCCCCAGCGTTCTTTAGACCAAATGGCATTATTTTGTAGCAGTACACTCCCCACGGTGTAATGAAAGCTGTTTTCTCTACGTCTTCTTTGTCCATCCAAATCTGATGATAACCCGCGAAGCAACCTACAAAGGATTGGAATTCATACTTTGTGCAATTGTCGATCAGAATGTGTATATTTGGCAGTGGAAAATCGTCCTTGGGACTTGCTCTGTTTAAATCCTGATAGTTAAAACACACCCTTACTTTTCCGTCTTTCTTCGGAATTGGTACGATGTTGGCTAACCAGGTTGAGTACTCAACTACCTTGAGGATTTTGGCTTTGATCTGCTTGGTGACTTCTTCCTTGATTTTTAGGCTCATGTCTGGTTTGAATTTTTTGAGTTTCTGCTTCACCGGCGGACACATTGGATTGGTAGGCAACTTGTGAGCCACTATGGATGTGCTCAGGCCCGTCATGTCATCATATGACCACGCAAAAATATCCTCATATCCTTTCAGGAAACGAGTGTATTCTTTCTTTTCTGACGGTGACAGGTGAATGCTTATGCGAGTCTCTTTGATGTTTTCAAAATCTCCCAAATTGATTGCCTCGGTTTCGTCCAGGTTGGACTTAGGTTTGTTCCAAAACTTCACAACTTCTCTGATAACTTCCTCAGGTATCTCATCTTCTTCTTCTGAGTCACTATCCTTATGTTGCGTTGTCTCATTATATGTCACAGTCATTGGTTCATCAAGGTAAGAAATAGTAATGCTGTAGAGGAAAAATGTAAAAGATAATAATAAATACTAAAATAACAATGCATTAATTAAATCTCGAAAACATCAAAACAGGTACGGCTAGATGACTCGAGCAATTATTTCAAAACAAAATGCGTCTTAAAACAAAATACAGGAAATATCTCAAATGCTTAAAATGGCTTTTAAAACAGATCATGCTGATTGCCAGGCTATCCAGGAACTCGACGAGCCCGGGATGGTGCAGCAGTCCAATTCTTGAGAACAACTCCCTTCTCCATGGTCTGAATGGTGAGGTCTTCTTCCTTCTCCTCCTCAACTATTGTATTGCAGTCCATGTGTTCATCATCCAGAAACTTCCTTAGACCAGCTAAAGCCTCATCTTTTCCTTTGCTTTTAGGATCGTTCGGAGGAGGAGGAGGTGGAGGACCTCTAGATCTAGTATGATATGCTGATGATGCCAGTATGTGCGAACCAACCTTAGGGATTGAGAATAATCAAAATAAAGAAAAATGCAAAAGGTAAACCAGTCAGTGAGGATTGTAAATCGTGTCCTAATTTGGGAACCTCGTTGTGCCTGAGGTAAGCCTAGAGACAAGTAGATTTTGAGAGATTTAATGCCGATAAATGCCTCATTTCATTAATGTAATAAATAAGACGAACCTAAAAATGACAATAAATAAATGAGTTACTAATGGCATCTGCCTTATTACATTATAATTCCAAAACGATTCAAAAACACAGATAAACCTAATCTACTAGGTCCCAGAGGGACCTTCTCCAGACTACTTCGTGCCTAATTTTCTGCAAAAATAAACAAAGTTAGACCATTTCCCCCCTCCGAATTCGACTACTTATACATTAACGATTAGCATGTCGGCATTTATCTCTCCAAATAATGCACATATCATGGTTGCGCCCGTTGGGGTTATGGAAATCCCGGTGGACTTTGGACAAGACTTTCTTCGAGGGTCAGTATGCGGACAACATATTAACCCCGGCTAGGTTTGACCATGATGCATGTACAGTTATTATCAGAGTAAGGTTTCTATAGAAGTCTAGACTAGTACCCTCAAGCAGACAACTCGAGAGGGAAAGGCACGGAACCGTCGACTGCACCGCTGATCGACTAGTTTTACCGCAACTTTCCAAATTTAAAGGGTGATTTTAGGAAGAGCGCGAACACTCATCAAGTGCCCCTATGGTATTAGTACGCACGAGTGGAATATGATATTGAGCATGGAGTTATGCAAAAGAAAATAGCACGTTGCCAAGTATTTTCATGATGAATAATGATAAAATGCGGTATTTGATAATTATAAAGACATTTAAGAAAAGAAAAACAAGAAGACAAGTCAGTTTCCACAATAAAAGTGATATAGCAGGGGAGGGAGATCATAAATGAATAAGGATAGGCAAATAATATCACGTAGAATGGGAAGGGGTGTGCAAGTATTAACGGAATAAAAAAGACATGCTTAAAGACTAATTCACAGACAAGTTCGTTATGGTAAGAGCCTAAAGATCTCCCCAGCAGAGTCGCCATGCTGTCGCGCCCCCTTTTTCTCGCGAAATCGGGTTTCGACATTTCTGGGACAACTCCTTTCTATGAGGGTAGGGAATTAGATTTGAAAGAGTCGCCACCTAACGGATTTAAGGTGCGTTAGGGCACCTAAAGCAATTAACTCAGATAACCAGTCAACATCACCAGAGATCGGGTAAGGGCTCGAAATTACCTTGAGGGAAAGGTGTTAGGCACCCCTCGAGGTCCACAACGGTGGATCCCGGCCAAACGTAAATAAGCGAATTAGTCTAAAAAAGAGAGAAGACAATTTGGACAAATACGATATTCAATTTATTTTAAACAGGAATATAGGGGGTGGTCCTAAGTTTTTTAGCCTATAGGATCATTCCATGCAATGCTTTGAAACTCCCTCAAGTCGGGGTTTTACTCATAGCATTAGCGCACAGGTTATCATCTCCTTTACTACCCAATTACTATCTTTAAGTTATTACTAAAGCGCACTAATTGATTCTAAACCGTACCCTATGTGTGCACTACCCGTCCCTTACCTATGGTCCTGGAGGTATTAGGACCTCTATTTGGGATATTTCTAGACCAATCCTATATTGCTTAATAATGTAAAATCTAGGCGACAAACAAAACAAGTAGGACTTCAAATAAAGCAAGTATGGGCTCACATTGACCTCCACACTTAGGCAACAAAATCACGCAATTGAATCAACAAACTTGATTAACTTTGGAATCCTATAGGCAGGATATCTACGTGAGACAACAGAGCGTAAAGATAATTTTATTAAGGCGAGCATTGGGACCTATTTGTTTGCCTACTGATTTTATTCGGCATGGATCTGGGCATTTCAGGCAGAAATGTGTCACAGTTTTAAACCCAGAATCATTAATAAGTTCTACAGATATATTGCCTAAGTGATTTACATGAGCGCTTGAATTCAGAATAGACTAACAAAATCGTATAGGCACGATTTCTACGAGTTAGTCAATTACAAACCTATTGGCATGATTTCTAAGTGTAGCACTGATTTTAACTCATAAAGACAGTTTTATTCTTTTTAGATCCAATAGGCATGCTTTCTAATTGCTGAATTGATTTAAACCCCTATAGGCATGATTTCTAGGTTTGAAACCGATTTTTATTCCTATAGGCATGATATCTATTAACTGTATTTGGACAGAAATTAACAGGTTGCTATGAAAGATAATCAACAAAAGCCCTATAGACATGGTCACTAATGCACATTGGGTTGAAAATATGTGTAGATCCTATGAACAAGATTTCTAATGTGCAGAATTAAATGTAAAGTCCTATAAGTAGGGTTTCTAGCATGCAGATGTGCAACACAAAATCAAAATGATCATGAAAAATCCTATAGGCAGGATCTCTAAACACAGTATAGTATCCACATAGTTCGATCGACATAATTAAATTATAGGCAGGATCTCTACCCAGTTTCAACAAAGGTATAAGAAAAAACCCCCAGCTTTTACTACTAAATCCCAAATCTGTGATTACAGAAATTATTACAGCCCAGAATGAATGAATTACATAATAGTAACGATTACACTATAGGGAGCCTTCATAGGCCCAGTCTAAACCTGGGAACCAGGCCTTCAAAAACAACAGCTCTGAGGCATAGTAGTGATCCATTCACAGCACATTAAAACCAGGCTTCCAGTGTGTCAAAGTTCCCAAAGAGCCTCAAGGAACCCGGGCAATGCTCACACTAGAACCACACATTCAGCACAAAGTTCATAAAAGTTTGGTAAAAACCAGCCCCAATGTGTCAGAGTTCAAAGGAGTCTCAAGGACCCTAGGCAGTGCTCACACTGGGGGTGGTGAGAACCTAAATGACTAAGAGTAGGAGTTTGAAAATCAGTGCATAAAGGGTAAGGGGCAAGTTTTGAAATAGTTCAATTTTCAGAAGAGAGACAGTTCAGAATACAGAGTTGCAGGCAAAACTGTTCCAGAAACAAACAGGGTTCAGGTTCAGCATACAGTTCAAACATGGTGAAGTCTGATTAAGCTAAATGCTTATGCTAGTAGTTGAAACAATCATGGCTTAGTCACAGAAGCAGTTAGGCAGAAACATTTGAATTGAACAGACATGACATATGAATTAAGAACAAACATACTTGATTACATGCTCATAGTTCCGAACAGGTATAAAACTGACAAGCAGATTGAACCTTAAATCAACTTATGAGAGGATTCCTGTTATTCTAAATAACTTAGTCTTAAGTTAACAATATTATCAAATCACCAGATAAAGGACATAATCATACTAGGAATTGAAACAGGCCAGTCAAACAAAGCATAAAGAAGAAAATTGCAAACGTTAGGGCATACCAGTTGAGAAGAAAGCAAGTAAAGATGCAGTAATAGTTAAATTCCAGAGCAATTTGGTCTTGGCTTTCAGCCGGCCAAACAATAGCCACTTAGTGAAAAAATAAGAATAGGAGCAAGAGAGAGAGCTTATGTTTTAGTAGTGAGAATAGGAGAGTTCGAGACTTGTAGTGTGGTTTAAAGGGAGTGAGGAAGGGGGTTTAAATATTGTAGGAATTAAACACATAAACATGGAAAACCAATTAGTCAAACACTTGAAAGGTAAGCATTTAAATCTGTAAAATTGAACCCTTAACTTTAGGTAATAAAACACAAAATCAGTAGGGAAAAGGTAAAGAATCACATAAGGAATACCAGATTTGGTTCAAGCAAAAAGGGTGTGAAACCCTAATTTTGGTAAATCCCAAAATCAGCAGAGAATAATGGAAAAGAATCACGTACTAGCACAAAAATGAACGTAGACATGGATTATTCAAAAGAAGAGTAAGATTGAACCAGATTTGGTTCAAGTAAAAGGGTTTGAAACCCTAAATTTAGGTTAACCATAAAATCGGCAGAAAATAAAGCAAATAACCACATATTTGCATAAAACGAACATAGATGGGAGGTTATTCAAAAGGAAACATAGAATCCAACCAGAAAAAGATCTGAAATCCTAATTTAGGGGCAAATAAGGTAAAAAATAAATGAAACACGTTAGATTAAATAGAAATAAGGAAAATATTAGTCAAATATGAGAAAGGAAAGAGTATCAATCAGAGATTAGTAAAGAACAAGGAAAGGTCTCAAACCCTAGTTGAGACAGATGCTTTGAATCGGACCAGAGATGCAACAATCGTTCAATAAAACATGTATAAGGATGGAAGATTGTCCAGATCTTCACAGAATCAGGGTGAATCTACCCGTTATTGAGGTATTTCTTGCAATAAATAGGGCAAGAATCTAAGTAATACATAGACGAGCGTATAATGAGAGAGTAACACAAAATAGGTAAGTAAATCATGGATTGATTCCATGTTTGAGCCGGAATGGGAGAGATTTGAGGGTGACGGCGCTAGGGTTTGACAGAGACGGAGAGGGCATTGAGAGAGTTTAAGGGAGGCGTGTTTAGAGGGAATGAGGTAGGGTTTTTGGTAGGATATAATTAAAGGGGTTGGTGTATTGTGGACCGTTGATCTTAGAGATCAACGGTCCTGATTTAAAGTATTCTGGGTCGGGTATTAAAATGGGTATGGGGACTGGGCTAATGGGTTTGGGCCAGGGGTAATTGCGCTAGGTAAATTGGGGTTGATCTAGGTCCGAAAATTAATTTGGAAAGGGGCTATGTTTTAAATACCCATTTAAATTACTAAAATAATTTATAAAAATAATTAATAAATGATAAAAATGTCATTTGTGCATGAAAATGATTTAATATAATAACTTAATATTATAAAAATATAAGAAGTCATTTTCTGTATAGATAATGGAATTATGCATACATATGGGCTATTATTGTAGAATGTGCAATTCTATCCTTAAAAAAGCAAATGTAATTATAAAAAATGCAATTAAAATATTTAAGCATTATATGGGCATGAATGATAAATTTGGAGGATTAAATCATCATAAAAATGATATGAGGGATAATTTTTTATCTTTGTATAATAAAAAATGCAGAAATAAATTGATTTAAAGCCTTTAAAATTATAGAAAAATTATAGAAATACTTGGGCATGTTTGTAAATCTAATAATAATGTATGTACACCACTTTGAAGATATATATGCATATTTAAAATATATGAGGGAAAAATTGGGTATCAACAATGGTCTAATCTCATCTAATACTGTTGAACTTTTATTCATCTATTGTTGATTCACCTTAATGTTGATTCATCATCTACCACTGATAACTTGATCTTTTATGTAACATCGCCGCTAGGGCTCGCGTATCATAGGGGACATCTGGAGTAATTAGATTGATCCACCTAGGGTTGATACTATAGTTTCATAACCGTACTTTATAGCATCCCAACGTGACTCACCTTATATGGGTATTTTAGTCCCTTACAATTCATGAAATCCTCTTCCACCCCCCCCCCCCCCTTTTTTTCCAAATCATTACTCAGGGGGAAGGCCCAAACGTCATCTTTTATTTATCACAATTACACCCTCATTTGGCTACCAGGGCAGCATCCCATCTCTTCTAAATGCTACTAGTCTTAGACTCCTTTGAGTTTATTCAGGCTATATTGGGCTTTCTATAACTTAGAGGAACCATCAGCTCCTTTTTTTTCACGGGCTTAATCCCGAGGACTCATCCATTTTCGTCACCTTCTCACTTGCCTTCTTCTTATCCTTACTCTTGTCTTTCTCAAACCTTGTCATTCTATCATACTTTAGCTTGCGATCGATTACCTTATGCTTTTTTGGAACATCAAGCGAGACATCACATCGTCTCTAACTCTTCTTTTACTCTCTAATTAGACCTTTCAGTACTTAGAAACCATAGGCTAGAAGATATGCCACTAATGAAACCACTATCCTTCCTGGATACTGAATCCCCGCGCTTCGAGCCTTTTATCCGTAGTATGGACTATTCACAATCTTCTGCATTTGAGTATCTCGTACGTTGTTCACTTTTACCTTACCACCTTAAAATCTTGCATCGTACCTTCTATCTCTTTCATGACCTCCCTTCCACATAGGTATAATTCACGTCCATAACTTGAACTTCTATTATAATATTTGTACCTCTGGTGCCTATACAATCCGGTGGGAGCTCCATACTGAATTCTTATGAGGCTAGTATTTTCCTAATTGGCTCTATCGTAGAAACATTATAGAATATGGTTGTTGTACTATCTCCCTTATACCTTTAATATTAAGAGTAATTCTGCAATATTCTCAATCACGATTTCTATAATTTTCTAGGTCCAATAATTAGACTTCTGGTTTACTTCGTTGATGTAACTCTTTAGTTTCCTCTTTCTTCTGATCAGCCTTTATCTAGGCTTAAGCCATCTTCTGATCTGCTACTCATGGTATCACTTTAGCCCTTTAAGGGCGCTATGGAATATTAAGGATACAACCTCCTAACAATTCAATCCTTCTTCTACGACTGTATGATTGTCATCATATATGCTGCATGGCTTATACTCCGAACTCTTAAGTGCGTTCATAACGTAACTAACTTGGGATCATTGATCGAATAATTCCTTTCGTTCCTTCTTAGCTTTCATTAGCGTACGCTATCACTTTTCCTATTCTTTCAGCCCCCTTGTTGCGTGCATACTTAGCTTATCTTAGTTCCCACGCATGCTGGAGTTTTCGTTAAACTCATATGATCTTGAATATTACTTTTAGTTTTTTACTTCCCGTTCATTAGCCACGGGAGGTGCCACTTTCCTTTGGAGTGCTTACAATGTTGTTGTGAGACTGTTGTTACACGATCGTTTCCTCTATAGGTCACTGTGCTTAGGTTGAAGCCTTCTCCCTTATTTCCTCAGCTAGTCTTTCATTGTAGTACTTAGGGAGAACCCTTGACTCTTGTAAATTTGTGAGCTTATTATGGACCCTTTTGATGTCCTTCCTTGCCTATAATCATCCGTAGCTGCTTACCTCTGTGCCCTTGTGCTTGTAGGGTTGCTTCTGAACTGATATTTTGAGTGCCTCCCCAGTGGCACTTTCTTTTATCCCCGTAACACTCATATGGTACCTTTAACTACACCGGCTCCTATTTGAATATATCCCAAGTATTATAATGGCATTACTGCGAGGCTGAATTCTCCATGTTGGGGTTTACTATATTTATCTTGCATGATCTGCTGATTTGTCTGTAACTTCTTATCTAGTCATGACTAGGCTTTTCCTGAATCAACTACTAACTGCTTGTCGGCCCATTCTCGTATCCATATTCCTCATAATCTTTCTTGGGTTATTTCCTGTCTTAACTTACCTCACATACTGGCTCCTTATCTATCACTAACATCCCGGGCAGGAACCCTTACTTCCTCTTTTTTTTTTTTTTTGACATCGTGGTTACATAACGTTCTGGAATCATAGCATATCTATAATATTTGGATAAGTGCAATCTCATCCCTTTCTCATTTGTATAGCATTCTTCCTTTATCATTCCATATTCCCCACTTTAGGGGAGTACTAAGACTTGGAGCTACGATGACCTGCCTATAGATGTTTTACTCTCCATCTTTGGCATCCTTTCGCATCATCAATGACCCTTAGTTGACTTGCGGTAATCCTTATTGCTTGCTTTAGGGAAGCGTTTTCCTGAATGACCATTCTCTAAATTCATCATGGATCTTCTTCTGTTGTCCATTCTATTACTGCTGGAATGCAATCTGAAATTCTCATGATGCTGACTATTATCAAATCACTCAGTTCCTAATTCATGTTTAGGTTATCCTGTTCACCAGTCTATACTGATTTCTATTATTCTGGGTTTAACTTTCCCTTCTTTTAATCACATTAGAGTCGCGAACTTATTTCTCGAAATGAGGATGTGACTGTATGGCCTATACTCTTTTGTTGTCTTAAGGCCCATCACCTTTCGTCTCTTTCTTCATTTGACTATAGATGCTGTAACACTCTACCGTTGCCATCCATGTATCACATCTCACTCATAATTCTTCCTTATCTCTCTTCTCATTATTCTGGTAATATTTCTGCCTATCCCTTTCTTGTGAAAACTTCAACACGACATTCTTTCGCTTTTAGCTCTCCTTGCTTCATTGATCGACTCTTCGGGTTTCTCAACGTCCTCGCTCTACTAGGGATGAGAGTCACACTTATGGTAATATTTATCCCTTCCAGTCTTTTAGTGCCTATCTTCGTAGTACTCATATCTAGTTGTACTATTTTAGAGTGCACCATCTAGGTATCTCATAAGGTATCTCACAAGGAGATCCATTAGCACCTTTGTAATATCCTTCGGAAATGTCAACTAACGCAAACCACTCATTCATCATTTTGGGTTACTCTAACCCCAGCCGGATCCTGCTATCCTGTCCTTCTCTTAAACCATATCCGTTAGCTCCCATAGGGCGTGACTGAGATAAGTGTGGCCGATT
The DNA here is from genome assembly GCF_001879085.1 of Nicotiana attenuata. NCBI lineage: Eukaryota > Viridiplantae > Streptophyta > Magnoliopsida > Solanales > Solanaceae > Nicotiana > Nicotiana attenuata. Next base: position 179,529 of record NW_017670398.1, read on the forward strand.
GTACGTACATCTATTACTGTCGAAGGTAATTCAAAATGCTTATATCTCCCTTCCTGAATGGTAAATAATGATAATCTTTATTAACTTGGTACCTCGTACCCTTCTTTACCTTGCTTCTTTTACTTGCTGCAACTCATGTCTAACTTCCGATTCCGTTATTCCTTTTTACTGTAAGAATGGATAAGTGTTCTTTCCTAAAAGCTCCTTATCAAGAACCGCACACCTTTTAGTACAAACATGGCCTGCTGAAGACCTCTCATTTACTCATCATAAGCAAGATGCAAAATTGAGTTCCTCTAACTCAACACTTCCACAGCTATATCCCTTATCGATCGCCTTTCTGAATGTAGGCATCATCTTAGTACGAATAAAATAGAAGTTTGAAATTTGAATTCTTATAAGTGAGCTCTACCACACGATCTAGAGTAAGAAGAAAGAGTAACAGTCCTAAATGCCCTGTAGCCTCCTGCTTATAAGTGTGGTGCACAACACACCCATAAACAAGACTCTACTAGACACGGCTTGTAGACTCCCTAGGACGGAACTGTTGTGATACCACTTTTGTCACGCTCCCAAGTTCGGGGCGTGACAAAAGTTGTCACGCCGAACTTGGGGGGCGGGACCGGCACCTAGTGCCTCACCTGTCTTTGCGTACCAACTTGCGACTAAGGGACTCTGGACATATGATGTCATACTTGGCCATGGGCCATATTGCAAGACAATTGCAAATGCTGACTAAATATCAATATAAAGTTGGGCTGACAAGGCCATCATAATTATTGCGGCTGACAATCCAACCAAATATACATACAAGGCCTACAAGCCAACATACTGCACTAACTAACAAGATATGTCTACAAGCCTCTACTGATGGATATAATGTGGCCGGAATAGCTCCCCGACCTACTCATAACATATATACGTATATACACAAGATGTGCATAAAGCTCTAGACCCGGCGACTTCGAAAGACGTGGAGCTTACCGATCAAGCTGAACTCGGCAACACTTAATGAGAATGTCTACCCACCTGTCTGTCTGAACTTGCACACATAAAATGCAGCGCCCCCAGAAAAGGGACATCAGTACGAAATAATGTACTGAGTATGTAAGGCAATATACTGAAAGCTGAAACCGAACTGATAATATAATAACTGCAAGTAGCTGGAAGTCAAAGATAATCTGAAGATATGCTTGCCTGCTGATACTGACTCAACTCTCTCAATATAGTAAGTAAAATAGATGTCCAGCCCTATAAGGCTCGGTATATATATATATATATANGCCATACTAGGCTCTATATCTCGACCAACTGGGATCGCTCATAGGCGATCGACCATAATAGGCTCGGTATATAACTTACCATCTGATCAGAGGTTGCCCAATAGGTCCTGCCCATCGATATATATATATATATATATATATATATATATATATATATATATATATATATATATATATATATATATATATATATAACTGCTCTGCCATAGTAGGCTCGCTCATAGGCGCTCGGCCATACTAGGCTCTATATCTCGACCAACTGGGATCGCTCATAGGCGATCGACCATAATAGGCTCGGTATATAACTTACCATCTGATCAGAGGTTGCCCAATAGGTCCTGCCCATCGATTATAGCTCAATGGTAATGAAAATACTGTGAAACTGTATATATATAGGCTCTCTGCTCTCTTGACTGGAAGAAGGAAATACTCAAATGAACATGAAGTCCCGATAAAGAAAATATTGTAACTTGCGAGACTAGCAAAATATACGTAAATTTTAGGATATGAATTTTTCTTTATGCCTCGTTATCAAACTTGTGTAATGAAGAGATCATGCAAAATGAAGGAAGAGCTTAGCCTTAACATACCTGGAGTAGAGAAACATCCGTATGATATTCTTGGAAAAGGTTGCACCGTACTCCTTTAGAACCGCAAAATTTTACGTTGTTAAATCTAATTGGAATCGTTGAAACTCGTAAGAATCATATTGCTTAATGAAAGATGTAGGATGTGGTTTCAAAGTCTTTGAGAATGAAATTTGAAAGAGTTTTAAGAATGACTAACATTTTTGTCTTGGTATTGAAACTTTGGAAATGAAATTTGCAAGGTTTGTTTTGAAAGTTTTAAAGTATGAGGTGTCTTGTAACTAAGGAATTAAGATGCCACTTAATATAAAATGACTAAAAGTCATTTTATTAATAAGGGCTTGCTGCCACGTTTGGGGGGGTAGGAATTATCAATCTTTATCCAACTTATTAATTTAATTAGGTAATATCCCGCTACCCGATAATTAATTAGTTACACGCATAATTAAGAATTATCTCAAATTACTTAAAATTCTACTTATTTTGAATACACTTTATATATCTCACTATCATGGTCATATGGTACCTTGTATGGTACTAGTCCGTAAATATCGGGTATTAACGCCCGGCCCGTATTTTATCCCCGCATGCCAAACTTTGACGAAAATTCATCTTCTTTGACTTGTTTCCCCTTTCACTTTCACGAATTTACTCATCACTTGTGAAATAGCATAATCCTTATAATCTCCAAATAATCTTTTCCTTGGACTGATGTCAATTACCTTACGACAAATTCAACGTACAATACTACAGGGTGCGACATCGTCGTAATTTAATACTGCAAAGCGTAACATCATCGTAATATAATATTGCAGGACGTAATATGACGTAATATTGCGGGGCGTAACATAATGGCACCCACATTGATTGGGTACCCGGCCATGATGGAAGACATTAGACTGCCCTAGTGATTGGGAGATTGTTTTTATTTTGGCTTGGATCTATTCGACTACACACAAAGGTCTACCACCCTTTTGTTTCAAATTTGAGGGTGTTCCGCTGAATAGGAACCCTTGCTGTGATCCATGGTGGTGCTGGTCCTGGAGCTGCCAAAATCTCAGCTAGATATGGGCGAGCTTCCTTACCCATTGCAAACGTCTCCATATATTGCACCGGCTCCACATCCTCGAGCCCCAAATATGTGTTCAGGGAGGTCTGATCAAATTTAACTTTTAAGTTCCTCACTTTAGTCACCTTGGTCCCCTTCTTGATATGTGCCACATTGGCGTAGAATTACCGGACCAAGTGCTCCTTAGCATCCACCACACTTTGAGTGAACCATGTTTACCCTTTTCTCTCTCGGAACTGTCTTGCCACATTTGATTGTACCTATCCAAGTCTTTCAATATAAACTAATGCTCAAGTGTGAGCGATCTCTCAGGCCACCACTCTCGAAACCCGTGGAATGCAGTCAGGCTCACAAATCTATCTTCCCAAACCTCCTTCTTCTTGGACCTCTCAAGGCCGGCAACTCTAGTATCACCCCCTCAACCGTCATCCAGAATATTATCATCATCATCAACTGTAAATGGTGCATCGGGGGAATGTGTAAATGAGGGCTCTGAACCCTGACTATCATCTTCCGAACCCTCAGAAGTGCTTGCTGAGGTGGAAGGCTCATCTCAGAGCTCAAATCTCACCTGAAGCTGCTTTGGTTGTGACTGTGCATCAGGCTGCTCTTGCACAGATTTGCCCTCTGATGCTTCCCTATACGGGACATATGAACTAGACTCTGCAGGCTCAGGGGCTCTCTCGGTTGTTGCCTTCTTGGCTATAACTCTTTGCATGGAGAGTGGTAGGGTACCCCTGCCTCGGCCTCGGGAGGGTTCACCCCTCCCTTTGAAGTATCACCACGTCCCCAAGATCTAACCATTGCCTGCAATACATAGCAATAGGAATCAGTTTTAGTTCAAGCTCAGAGTATCAGACAGTTTCAGACAAAACACTATGGAGGATGGGGAAGTGCGGTCCACACATTTTTGGGTTCAGCCGCATATAGGTTTGTGTGGACCGCACAATTTGAAAGTGCGGCCACTGTGGTGATTCTGCGGTCCTCACAATTTTTAGTGCGACCACACAATTTTGAGTGAAGCCGCATAATAAAATCTCAAAAGTCACAATCTCTAAAGACATAGAATTGCTCGATCTGCTGCCGCACACACTTTTCTGCGGATGCGGTTTAATATTTGCGGACCGCACAATTTCAAGTGTAGTCCACACAATCATTTCACACCAAATGCCCTAGCCTACTGATCTGCGGACCGCACAATTCCTTGTGCGGCCGCACAATTCAAAATCAAATCGGGAAGATTCTTAGGATTTCTAATTTTAAGCATGGATTGGTCATGGTAATACCAATTAAACATGATAAAAAATATACCTATCCTTCAAATAGAAAATATGAAGTTACCAACACAAATTTCAGCTTACATGATGATGAATTTGACATTAGGTCTAAAAATAACTAAACTAATTATGAAAAAAATTAGGAAAATTGAAAAATTTTAAAGATGAATTGAATATACCAGTAATATAGTGATGCTACGGAAGAACCAAAGAATATGAAATGAGTGTTAGATGCGTGAATCAGTTGAGTGCACTATTTTTTTTTTGCCTTGTTAATTCTCTGAGTTCGTAAAGTTACAACAGTAGTTAGGAGTCTACTATTTATACTTAACAGGGTAGGCAAGGGTTAAATAGATGAGTGCGGCCGCACAATTTCATGCGCGGTCCGCACATTTTTAGTGCGGCTGCAGATTTTGGTGCGGACTGCACATTTCCTTGTACGGGCGCACTTTGGCCATTTCTCTGACAGGAAACCTGCAGAGAGTGTGCAATTCTTGACATCTAGTTGTACGGCGGCAGATCCTCTTCTGTTGTGGCATTCCAAATCGTGCGGTCCGCATAATAAATGTGTGGCCTGCACTTTCTCCATACTTAGCCAAATTTTCTGAGCACAGATCCTGCAAAGCACACTCATTCCTGCAACACACTTCAAAACCAGTTAGAACAAAACAAGACCTATCTAAAGAAAAAGGAAAATAAAAAGAAAAAGAAACATGGGTTGCCTCCCAAGAAGCACCTGATTTAGCATCACGGTACGACGCAGATTATCATCATCACTTGAAATGAATTACCTCCACGGCGTGGCCATCATCAACTTTTCCCAAATAATGCTTCACCCGGTGACCATTGACTCTAAACACCTCATCATTTTTATTCTTCAAGTCCAATTCACCAAAGGATGTCACACTCACAACCTCAAACGGGCCACTCCATTTAGACTTCAACTTTCCCGAAAACATCCGTAACCGAGAATTGAACAACAACACAAGACAACCTTCTTTAAACTCCTTGTTCCAAATGCACTTGTCATGGAGGTACTTCATCTTCTCCTTTTATAAGGACTAACTTGTGTATGCATGGTACCGAAACTCATCTAGCTCATTCAATTGTGCCACCCTTAAGTTAGCGGCGACATCCCACTCAAGATTCAACTTCTGTAAAGCCCACATGGCTTTGTGCTCAAGTTTCACCGGAAGATGACACGCTTTTCCAAACACCAACCGGTATGGAGACATTCCAATCGGCATTTTGTAAGCCATCCTATAAGCCCATAAAGTATCATCAAGTTTCTTTGACCAATCCGTTCGGTTATCATTCATTGTTTTTGACAAAATACTCATTATCTCCTGGTTGGAGACTTCCACTTGACTGCTTGCTTGAGGATGATAGGGAGTCGTGACTTGACACATGGTGAGTAAGGTATCGAAAACTTTGTCGCAAAAATGTGATCCCCCATCACTTATGATAGCCCTTGGAGTACCAAATCTTGTAAAAATGTTCTCCTTCAAAAATGCCACCACACTTCTCGCTTCATTGTTGGGCAAAGCAACAGCCTCAACCCATTTGGACACATCATCAACCGCGACCAAGATGTAGGTTTTTCCACAAGAACTCACAAAAGGACCCATGAAGTCAACACCCCACAAATCGAAAATATCAATCTCCAAAATGGGGGTGAGGGGCATTTTATTTTTCTTTGAGATTCCACCGGCCCTTTGACATTCATCACAATTCTTGACGAGATCACTTGCATCCTTGTAGAGAGTGGGCAAATAGAAACTGCAACTTAACACTTTGGCTGCCGTTCTTGCTCCACCATAAGGTGAAGAATGACAAGCCCCAAGAATTTCAACTTGTTCCTCCTCCGGTACACTTCTTCTAATCACTTCATCCGTACAAATCCGAAAAAGTTCTGGTTCATCCCAATAGTAGTCTTGACAATCCCGTTTGAGATTTTTCCTTTGGTTTGAAGAGAAGTCAACCAGAATGATACCACTGACAAGATAGCTTGCTAGATCTGCAAACAAAGGAACCTCTTTCATTGAAATAGCCAAAAGTTGCTCATCGGGGAAGGAGTCATTGATTTCAAGACCATCATGCGGACTCCCCTCCTCCTCCAAAGGAGACAAGTGGTCCGCCACTTGATTTTCACTCCCTTTTCGATCTTGGATATCAATATCAAACTCTTGCAATAAAAGTACCCATCTCATCAAATAGGTTTTGGAATCTTTCTTGCTCATGAGATAACGGGGTGCCGCATGATTCGTATGAACAGTCACTTTTGTGCCCATCAAGGACGGGCGAAACTTCTCGATAGCAAACACAATGGAAAGAAGCTCTTTCTCTATAACAGTGTAGTTGACTTGGGCACTATTCATGGTCTTGCTTGCATAATAGACTGGGTGAAAAATCTTGTCGATCTGTTGTCCCAAAATAGCCCCTACCGCTACATCGCTTGCATTGCACATGAGCTCAAAAAAAACACTCCAATTTGAACCGGTGATAATGGGAGTAGTGGTCAACTTGAGCTTTGGCAACTCAAAGTCTCTCATGCAATCATCATTGAAATGGAACTTAGCATCTTTCTCTAAATCTTGCACAACGGGTTTACCACTTAGAGAAGTCCTTGATGAAATGCCGGTAAAATCCCGCCTGGCCTAAGAAACTCCTCACGCCTTTGACTGAAGTAGGAGGTGGAAGTTTAGAAATCATCTCAATCTTTGCCTTGTCGACTTCAATGCCATTATTTGAGATCATATGGCCAAGTACAATGCCTTCCTCAACCATGAAATGACACTTCTCCCAATTGAGCACCGAGTTTGTTTCTTCACATTTTGCCAACACTTTGTCCAAGTTTGCTAAACAATCATCAAAAGAATTCCCGACCACCGAAAGTCATCCATGAAGACTTGAAGGAAATCCTCCACCAGGTCCGTGAAGATAGCCATCGTATACCTTTGAAATGCCGCCGGTGCATTGCAGAACCCAAATGGCATCCGTGAGAATGCGAAAGTACCATAAGGACATGTGAAAGTAGTTTTCTCTTGATCCTCCAGAGCAATAAGAATTTGGTTGTCGCCGGAATACCCATCAAGGAAACAATAGAAAGCATGGCCGGTCAATCTATCAAGCATTTGATCTAGGAAGGGAAGTGGGAAATGATCCTTCCTTATGACTTTGTTGAGCTTGCGATAGTCCATACACACTCTCCCCCCGGTCACCGTTCTTGTTGGAATCAACTCATCCTTTTCATTGGTGACCACCATCATGCCCCTTTTCTTTGGGACATATTGAACCGGAGAAGTCCACGAACTATCAAAAATGGGGTAAACAACCCCGACATCTAACCACTTGATGATCTTCTTCTCGACAACCTCTTGCATGGCTTCATTGAGTCTCTTTTGATGTTTAATAGATTGTTTGGTACCTTCCTCCAAATTAATCTTGTGCACGCAAAAGGAGGGGTTTATTCCCTGAATATCCGCCAATGTCCATCCAATAGCCTTCTTCCTATTTTGTAGCACCGCCAATGTAGAATCTACCTGTACGTTAGTCAAACAAGAGGAAAGAATAACCGATAGAGTAGAAGAAGGGCCAAAAAATTTGTACCGAAGATCTGGAGGCAATGGATTCAACTCCAAGACAGGAGGCTCCTCAATTGAAGGCTTTGTTGGAGAAGTGGTTCTATTCTCAAGATCTAAGGACAATTTGCGGGGCTCATAAGTGTAAGACCCCATCCCTTGCAAAGAGTTGACACATTCCACGTAACCCTCCATTTCTTCATCATCACAATTGAGCAAGACGGCCTCCAATGTATCATCAACATTAATCACTACACTTGCTTCATCCACAATCACATCGGTCACCAAATACACGAAAGAACACACCTCATTGCTATTGGGTTGCCTCATAGACTTACACACATGGAAAACCACTTTTCATCACCAACCCAGAAGGTAAGTTCTCCGGCTTCAACATCAACTAGATCCTTCCCCGTAGAAAGGAAAGGTCTCCAAAGAATAATCGGCACCTCATAATCAACCTCACAATCAAGAATGACAAAATTTGCCGAAAGAATGAATTTAGAAACACGAACCAACACATCATCAACTATACCCAACGGTCTATTCGTGGTACGATCCGCCTTTTGTAATCTCATAGATGTGGGTATTGGTTGCCCAATTCCCGAAGTCTTGAAAACCGAATAGGGCATTAAATTGATACTTGCCCCAAGATCACAAAGAGCTTTAGCAAAGTCAGCACTTCTAATGGTACAAGGGATTACGAAAGCGCTAGGATCTTCCAATTTAGGAGCCATTGAATGCACAATTGCACTCACTTGATGAGTCATCTTTATAGTTTCACAATTAATCGACCGCTTCTTTGTCACCAGATCTTTCATGAACTTTGCATAACCGGGCATTTGCTCCAAAGCCTCAACCAATGGCACATTAATAGATAGACTCTTCATCATGTCGATGAAATTTTTGAATTTATTCACGCCATTTCTCTTGGCAAGCCTTTGAGGATATGGAAGAGGAGGACTAGGCATTGGTGCCTTAGCCTTTTGCACAACCTGTTCCGGTATGTCAACAATGTGCTCCCAAGACGGGTTCACTTCCTCTTGAGTCTCCTCCACATTTTCATCAATATTGATCCTCACTTCATCATTTTCTTGCACCTCCTTGTTCGGGATCTCATCTTCTTGTACCACTTGCTGGTCATCCACAAGTTTCCTTTGGCTTGAAGTGGTTGCATCCCTACCTTTTCCACTTCTTATAGTAACAGTCATGGCATGTCCCGCGTTGTTTCCACCCTTTAGGTTCACCACCGTGTCACTTGGTTGTGCCACCTTTGGACGAGTGTTTAAAATGTGCGAGATTTTCCCCAATTGAACTTCCAAATTACGAATTGAAGTGTTGTGAGAGGCTAGTTGAGCATCGGAGTCGGCATTCTTCTCCATCATTTGTTTTAACATATTCTCAATTCGTCCCATCTCATTGTTGGAAGAACTTGGGCCATGGTAAGGATAAGGAGGCAGATTGCTCGGTTGTTGATACATCGGGGGCCTTTGAAAGCCCAACCCCCGATTGCCCTTATTATTATTCCATCCCCCTTAGTTGTTGTCGCCCCAATATCCTTGACTATTTCCACTCCAATTTCCTTGGTTATTTTGACCATTACAATTTCCTTGATTGTTTTAATTGTTCCAATTCCCCTGGTTGTTACCACCATTCCAATTACCTTGGTTACTAGAATTTCAATTCCCTTGATTACCTTAAGGTCTCCGTTGTTGTTTATTCGGGCCTTGAGAGTTGATCCTTTGCCCTTGGAAGTTGTTCACGTATTGTACTTCCTCCTCTTGTTTATTGTAAGATTCATCTTGATCAAACCCACTATCATCTTGTACAAACTTTTCCACACGATTTTGCACTTGTGGACTTTTTGGCCTTCTCTTGTTTACCATCATACTAACTCCCTCCATTGCATTGACTTGCTTAGAACCTTGCATTTGTTGAAGTTGAGCCTTGGCTAATTGATTCATTGTAGTGGTCAACTCGGCAATTGTTTGCCTACTACACACCTTTTCGTACGTAAAGGTGTGTAGTAAGTAAACTAATTTAAGACCAAATATGAGATCATCTTTGGAATAATATAAAGTAAGTTATCATGTTACCTTGTATGTTACATATATTGAAGATCATTAACAACAAGTACAAAGAGGGTTGGAAGGATTAGAAGCTAAGGAATTGAAGAAAATAATGTTTCGTCGAAAGTCGACAAGTTGGGAATGTTATAACATGTACTTTTTGGGTGAGACTAGGGTGCTTAACATGATAAGGAGGTTATTTTATGAGATATGTTATTCGTGTAATAGTCGTGTGTTATGTTTTGAAGTCATGCGAGTTGTGGAACAAAAGTCGATGAAAGTCATCACAAGTTACGTTCATAGGTTTTACTGAAATTTGGGTCAAATGTAACCGCAATTTTCTCCCAATATACTGAGAGTTACTGGGTGTTCCACCCATAAAATTGACAATCTATGAGTCTATATTCCAACTCATTAAACCGTTTGTCAATACAATATTGGAGTAGAGAGATATGTGCATTTTTGCGAAACTGCACAGACTGCTAGGTGACAAGTAGGTGTGTCACCTACTTGCTTAAATTAGAGTCCAAAATGGGCTACTTTGGGTCTTCCAAAGATAATTAAAGGCCTATTTTGTTCATATAATACACTGATAAGAGGGCACAATAACCAGACCTAAACCCCTGCAAACATTCTCCCAAAAATTGAACACAAACCCTAATTGAATTTATCTCCTATTCAAGTTCTAGTTGGAGGAAAAACCTTGAGTTTGAAGAACCAAGATAGGAGTTTAGTTATTCAATAAATAAGGTAAGTTTACTTCTCTCTTTCATCTATTTTTTCTGCTGGCTATGTGTGGAAACTCGTTCTATAATTGTAAGAACGCGTGGGATGGTGATCGGAAGTCGTCATTTCGAGATATTCACTTGTAGCAGACTGTTTTGTGTTGTTGTTGGATTGCGTGTCTTACTAATGTTTTATGGAGTTTTTGAGGAAGAAGTGTGTGTAGAAAAACCACATAAATGCAGGGTGGTGGGCTGGTCATTCGTCGTAACATTTTCGGGTCGTTTGACACTACTACGGTGGTCGTTTTGTATATGAAGAGATTGGGGTATGTTGGGTTGTTTTGTAGTATTTTATGGTGTATATAAGGTTGGAAAATAATGTATATATGTTGTTATTGTAGTGTTATTGGGTTGTTGGTATTATCTTGTATTTGGAGGAAGTAAGGATTATAGGGGAGATGCTGCCCATTTTAATACAAAATAAGTTTTGTCGTTTGTTGTGCGATAGTTGTACCTTTCGTAACTTAATGGTAGTATTATTATCATTGTTGTAGATTAAGGTGCAAAGAGAAGTTCAACTTAGTGATTGGAAAGATTATGATAAGGTATGTTAAGGCTAAACCTTTCCTTCATTTTGGCATGATCCCGTAACTACATGCGTTTGATAACGAGGCATAAAGAAAAGTTATTATTCCTGATTTATGTACATTATCCTAGTCTCATAAGCTACAGTATTCTCCCTTATCGGGACTTCATATTAAGATTATTTTTGTCTTCTTTCATCCAAGAGAGCAAAGAGTCTATATATATACAGTATTTTCACCACCATTGAGCTATAATCGATGGGCAGGCACCTATTGAGCAACCTCAGATCAGATGGTAAGTTATATACCGAGCCTTTTGTGACTGAGCACCTATGAGCGAGCCCAGAATGGCCGAGATACATAGCCTAGTATGGCCGAGCTCCTATAAGCGAGCCTACTACGGCAGAGCAGTTATACATACCAAACCCTATCGGGTCAGACAGTTATTTTACTTACAATATTGAGAGAGATGATTCAGTATCAGCAAGTAAGCAAATTTTCACATTGTATTTGACTCCAGGTACTTTCAATTATTATATAATCAGTTCAATTTCAACTTTTAGTTATTTTGTTGCCTTACATACTCGGTACATTATTTCGTACCGATGTCCCTTTTGTTGGAGAAGCTGCATTTCATGCTTGCAGGTCCTGATAGATAGCTGGATTGACCTTCCTAGTAGACAAAGTCAAACACTAGCTTGGTTGGTAAGCTCCACTTCCTCGGAGTTACCATGTCTATACCTTGGAGTCCATTTTATATATACAGGTTTGATAGGTAGGTCGAGGCCTTGTCCCGACCATGATACAGTTCAATTACCCCTAGAGGCTTGTAGACGAGTCCTGTACATTTTTTATATCAGTATTGTGGCTTTACCAACCCTATGTAGACGTTATTTTCAGATAATTCAGAATATGGCCTCATCGGCCTAAGTTAAGAGTTACCCCTCCAGAGTTTACAGTTAAAGAGCGGTACGCTCATGCCGAGTATGGCACCGGGTGCCGACCACGCCTCTTCAGATTTAGGGCATGACATATTTACCTTTTTGTCATCATTTATTTTATGTTATATCTCGTCACATGTTTTGCTTGATACATTTTCATACTTGTAATTCATGCCTTATTTGTTATATGTCATTTAGTCGTTACTTATTTTGGTTTATTCATTTCTGGAATAATATCTACTTACCTGCTATATGTTCCTGCCTGTATTAATTGTATATCTTCATTGTTTCATGCTTTTACTTGCCTTTATTGTCTTAACTTACTTGTTGCACTTTATTATGTTATATCCTATTGTACGAGTCCTTTGACTACTCTTGCGTTAATGACTTGTCGAGATTTGTGAATATGAGATGTTGGTTTTCTCTGTTGCACTCGTGGTTCCTTGGTGTTTTGTACGTTTTAGTACCATTTTATGTTGAGATTTTGGAATTGGTTGTGTTGAGTTATTAATGATAGTGAATCGATATTGCAAACGGGTTGCACTCCACAAAGGATTTGATAATGGGATCGAGTTGCACACCACAACAGACATTGATATGATATTGGGATCGGGTTGTGCGTCGCAACGGGGTATGATGTGTTTTAGTTGTTTGTAAATGTGCTGTTCTATTTATGTACTATGATATGAGGTCATGCGTTTATGTTATTCTGTGGTTCTCTTTTACTTGACCTTCAAGTCCGTTATTATGAATTTATTTGGTTTCTCTATGTTTCTTTTGTCTTCTATTTATCATTCGTACAGGTTTACAGTAAGTGTCTTGTCATAGCCTCGTCACTACTTCACCGAGGTTAGGCTCGACACTTACAGAGTATATGAGGTCAGTTGTACTCATACTAGTTACTGCACTTCTTGTACAGTTCTCGGTGTTGGTCCCAGCGATGCATAGAGGAGATTGCTCGGACTCGACTCATTCAGGATACTTGAGGTAGATCTGCACAGTGTTCGCAGTCCTTGAAGTCCCCTTATATCTTGTTTTACTATTTATCTAGTTTCAGATAGTTGTATTTTATATCAGACCACATTTGTAGTATTCTAGTCGCTCATGTACTTGTGACTCCGGATTTTTGGAATTAGTTAGACTGCGTTACTTATGTACTTATTACATGTATTTCAGAGTTTATCAATCGTTAATTATTACTATTCTGCTTTTAAATTGTTAAAATTTGGTTAATTATTTAGCTAACTTTGGCTTTCCTAGCTAGTGGATGTTAGACGACATCACGGTCCCGTGGTTGGAATTCAGGTGATGAGAGTAGGGTACTACTAGTCCAGAATAGAACAAGATTGTAAGTCCTTTGAACAAAAGTGCGACAAGTTCTAACGACACACCCAGATGGTTCATCAGCCAGTAGAACCCCTTCATTCGGTTATCTCATCGTGGCCTTTCATGGAATGAGAAATGGATATAGTCGGCTCATTGCCTCTAGCACCTGGTTACATAAAATTTCTATTAGTTTTGACAGACTATTTCTCAAAATGGGTTAAACCAGGAGCCTACTAGCAGATCCGAGAATGAGAGGTGATTGACTTTATTTGGGACTATATCATATGTAGATTCGGGGTCCCAAAGGGACTAGCCTCTGATAATGGACTGTAGTTCATTGGTTCTAAGGTACTTCGAAGGGATGCAAATAAAAAGAATCACACTAACTCCCTATCATCCTAGCGCAAATGGGTAAGCGGAGTCGACGGACAAAACCCTAATAAGAAACATCAAGAAAAAGTTGGAGTGGGCTAAGGAAAATGGTTGGAGGAGCTACCCGGAGTATTATGGGCTTACGAATTACAGCAAAAGCCACCACTTGGGAGACACCCTTCTCTCTCGTCTACAGTGCAGAGGCTTTAATACCAATTGAGATAGGGGAACCTAGCCTTAGATTTACCTAGGCCTCCGAGGAATACAATTCTGAGGCCATGGCCGCGTGGTTGATCTTACTTGAGGAACAGTGGGACATCGCTCTCCTTTGAGCTATGGTGCAAAAACAAAGAATTGAAAGATATTTCAACCGAAAAGCCAACATGTGGAACTTCAAAGTTGGGGACTACGTCCTCAAGAAAGTAACAACCATAATAAAAGAAATTAACACAGGAAAATTAAGTCAAAACTGGGAAGGACAGTAACGAGTCAATGGTATCGACGACAAAGGCACATACCGACTCGCAAACGGGACCGGTAAGGAATTTCAAAGAAATTGGAACGTCAGCCACTTGAACTGATATTATTTTTAAAACACGGATGCTCTTTGCATTTTAAGTTCTTATTATTTTTACTAAATTTTGATCACAAAAACAATGCACCGATCAAATCGGGACTTCATGCATAGTTGCATGTCTGCTAGCTAGACGAGAAAAAAAATCAGAAAATATGCATTGTACTCTTTTCCTTAGCAGATGTTTTTATCCCGAATGGGTTTTTTCGGTAAAATTTTTAATGAAGCGAAAAAATGTAAATTATACCAAGATCTGGGATACAGAACCCATGGAAGGACTCAAGTGCCCAAGTATTCATCTTTCATACTTAATAACTGGGGGAGGAGATACCAAGTCTCTAGACTCATATGTGCGATTTTATTCAAAACCAAACACGCGATACAGTCTCCAAACTTTCATCGTAATAAATCTCGCTACAAACATGTGACACAGTCTTTAGACTTAGATTTTAAAATCTACAATAAACACGTGACACAGTCTCAAGACTAAATTCATAAAGTTCTAAAAAGAGTTTGCGCCTATAAATGAGGTCGAGACGTCCTCCTTATATGAATCATATAAAAAGAGGCACTCTCATTTTTATGAGTTGAGTGATTAATTTTTAATCATAACACGCAACCAGAAGTCACATACCCGGATACAGTTTGAAACTTGATACCCTTAAAAGGATTGAAAAGCAAGAAATATCTTTCAAAATCGGCCAATAATTTGTTACCTAATCCCTGAATATATTCCCTGATTGCCCAAATAATAACATAGTTCCTAAAAATAATTGAAGCAAAATGACTCTTACGATAAAGTATTTTTGTTCATAAATTAGATGGGTATTTCCCGACCATAGCAACGCCACAATATGTTACGTACCCGGGTTCTATCTGAGACTCGCTCTCGGTAAAAGGATTGAAAAATTAAAAAATCCTTCAATGCCAACAAGATTTATCACCGATCCTAAAGTACTTACTCCAAGAACGTAATTCTAAAAGAAGGTTAAAGCAGGAAAACCTTCACGGTTAAGTGTCAAATAATCAACTAGGGGAACTCAGTGGATCTACATAGCCTGGTCCTATACTTCTAATATCTAAAGAATTCTTTGTTCACTATTGGTCAAAAAACATCATTCAAATGAAGCCAAGTGTCGCAAAACAAACAAGATGATAATAAAAACGTGAAAAGAAAGCAATCAAACATTCATGAAGCAAAAAATAAGATCCGGTTATGTACACAACAGGGAAGAGTATGTATATTATTCGAAGGTAGCAATTCATAGTACGCGTAAAAAAGGTCTAAAACTATCTAACCCAAGAGCCTAAAAAGACAACACAATAAAAGGGCACAACAACCCAAAAACATTATATGACAAGCACTAAAATAGGGCGCACTGCCAGAAGAACCAATGCAGTCTTCGCCCTCGGAACTCTCCCTATCACACCTGGACAGCACTTGCTCTACAACTATTTCGGCAATTGTAGCGGCTGGTTCAACCTCTGCAATCATCTGGGGGTGATCAAGGTTGCCACCTTGAACCGCACGAAGAGTCTCAAAACGGGTTGTGAGGCTTACCCAATTATGATCTAGCTCAGTCTCTTCTTTGTCAGCTTGGTGTCGTGCCTGTAGTTTTTTGTACCAACCCTCGAGCCTCATCCTGGAAGCCTCCTCTCGATGCTGGTGATCCTTGAGTATATTCATCTTGGCCTAGAATTAAGCTATCCTCTCCTGTAGAGTAGCATTCGCCAATGCAGTTTGTGTGTGCTCGTTCGCCCTTGAACGTTTTTCCACCCGAAGCTTCCAGTTGGACTCTGCTAGAATGGCAAAAGCTGTCTTTTGCTCCCTTATCTTACTTTAGACTTGTTCAAGCTTCAACGGTAGGGATTCTACAAGGCCTGCTTATACTCATTGTCCTCTCGAAGCCTGAAATTCACAGCACGAAACTCGCTGACCTCAGTCCAAGCATGCTCAACTTCTTTAGCCAGCGCCACCGGCTATCTCTTTGCCCTCTCCATAGTCATGGTGGAGAGAAAATGGCTCTACACAAGAAAAAATGGAGAAGTAAGCATATCGAATTCAAGAGAATTTTAATTAGGGGAAAGTTATTTTATTTGAAGGAGTGAGGAAATCAGTTGGAAGAATGAAGATTCCAAGTCATGAGCACCCGTCTCCACTTGATGAGAGGAAAGATCTGTGGGGCCTACTTCAGAGTGCAGCTCCCAAGCGGCAGTTCCCTGATTGGCCTTAACTTTTGAAGTGGCATGGACCACATTCACCGGCTTCTGCACCTCAAGCAACCCTAGTTTAACATCCGGGAATCTGTCTCTGCCACCTGTATTGGAAAAAAAACTGAATTTATATTGAAGGTGACGTGGCATGACACGTGGACTAGTCAAATGGTCAAAACATGATGATCAATTGAGGGGCACGGGCGATATCAGATACGAAGAGAAGAGAGTTAAATAGGCACGAGATGCTATTCAAATGATACGAGTCTCGTATCTATTTAACTTAATTAAAGCCAGGAGGTCAGAAGGAATTGAAGATATGAATCTGATAGCATAAAGCAGTCTAAATTCAGTATTAAATGTCAAATACGTTAACGAATCAGCATTGAATAGGAATGATTGTGTAACGTTTCATTTAATGTCATTTAATACTCATAATTGCCTCTTTAAGACTGAGACATTATACCTTTTCCTAGAAAAATCAACTATAAAAGGAAGAGATCTCAGCATTTGTAAGGACACGAAATATCATTGAGATTACATTGAAATACAAACTTATTTACTACTTTATTATTCTCAAAAATTCCTTATTCTTTTCGTCTCCTGATTATCAGTAACCCGATTTTTTCTCTTAATTTCTAGTTTTAACCGAAATTCTATTTTTTGGTTAAACAAATTGGTTCCGTTACCGGGAATCTGATAATCAAGCATATCTCAATCTAATTTTCTTGATTACATCAATCATGTCGAACAACAATGACAACATTCAAGGAAAACCAGAAATACAGACAGTCCAACAACTTCAGGGAGATTCCCCACAAGGCTCTCCACAAGGTTCTCCACGAGGTTCCCCACGACGATCTCGTGAAGGCACTCCTGATGGATCTTATACAGATGGACAGGCTCAATTCGAAAACGTTGAAACCGTGAATGAGGCTCTGCAAAAACTTATTGCCTCTCAAGTCAATAACGCTCTCCAAGCTTTTGTTCGCCAATTGCCTGCTGTTCCACCCACGTCTGCTCCAAACAACAACACTCAGGGTTGATTAATTCTGGAAGCGGTGGAACCCCTAGTGAAACACAATAGAGAGACCCAGGTAATCCAGTTAATTCTGATTTACAAATTCTAGTACTAACCTTGCAGAAACAGCTCAAGGAGCAAAATGAACGCATAGAGCAAATACCTGGAGTACCGCCCGTGATCAAGGGTGTGGATATAGATAAATATTCCCAACAACCATGGAAGCCAAGCGCTGCTCCCCTTCCAATTCCAAAGAAGTTTAAGATGCCTGATATTCCAAAGTATGATGGTACATCAGACCCACGAGATCACGTTACTGCATTCACAACAGGTGTCAAGGGCAATGATTTGACTAAGCAAGAAATCGATTCGGTCTTGGTCAAAAAATTCGGTGAAACACTCACTAAAGGAGCCCTAACATGGTATTCTCTTTTACCTGAAAAATTCTATAAATTCGTTTGCTGAGCTTGAAGATTTATTTATCAAAGCACACTCGGGAGCTCAAAAAGTTGAAAAGCGAATGGAAGATATCTTCAAAATCAAGCAAGGAGACTCAGAGTTGCTTAGAGAGTCCGTAGATAGATTTCAACGGGAAAGAATGACGCTGCCACGAGTACCTGACAATTGGGCAGCCATAGCCTTTGGTAGTAATTTAAATGAGAAGAGTTCAGAAGCCACGAGGCGACTCAAAGAAAGCCTTCGAGAATTCCCAGCAACAACGTGGAGTGATGTCTACAACAGATACAGCACAAAGATGAGGATTGAAGAAGACATTATTTACGACATAAACAGAGAAAGTAAGCTCAAGGCG
>NW_017670398.1:205397-217878 GCF_001879085.1 Nicotiana attenuata
GGGTGTACCAGCCACGGTCGTTATTATCTTCAGGGTTAACCAAAACCCTCTTACTTCTTGCAGTTAAGGTAAAAACACCATTGCGGAATAGCTTGGGGTGATAAAGATGAATTAGATGAGGAAAAGTAAAGTCGACATCAGCTTTGGTTGACATATACCTCAAACAAGCTACTACTCTCCATACGAGGGGACCAACTTGAGCCAGACAAATTTTGAAAAAACGACAGAAATCAAGAATGACAGGGTCAATAGCAGGAATAAATCCCAAAGTAAAGGGATAAGTGTAAACGAAAGAAAAGCCAATCCTATAAGAAGATATTCTTTGATGTGGAGAAGGAATAACTATTTGGGTGTCACCTCTCCAACGACAATCTCTTCGAATAATTTGAATCAAAGGTTCAGTAATTAAAGAGGGATATTTATCAGCTCTCTCTAATTTAATCACTTGGTCACGAAGGGATTCTTTGTCATGTTCGAAAGATAAATCCGTTGGCACAATCTCTTCAACCAGAGGCTCTTGGTTAGACTCAGAAGATTCTTTGCCCTTAGAAGAAGATTTGTTAGAAAGAGAGCCTCTAGAGATGTTGCCAGAACTAGAAGGAGGAATGATGGAACTAGAGGTGCCACCACGAACCGACCCAGTACCACGAAGCACACCTCCTCTACCTCTTCTATATCTAGCAGGAGCATTGGGGAAACTATCAAGAATGGGACTCTTTTAGGGTTAGGATCCGAAGACGACATAGTGAGAAGATATAAACAGAAGGTATGAACTGAAGAAGAAGTGAACAAGAGTAAATAGCAAGAAATTTGGTAAAGTAAATAGCAAGAAATTTGGTAAAAAGCTTGTGAAGAAGAAGACAAAGGAAAGAGGGGGCAAGTTTATATATAAACTCAACCGTCGATAATTAAGAAGTGTAATGATGGAAAGCCTATAATAAAGGCAACTATCACTTCGTGAATAGTGGAGTTAAAAAAGCCTTAGAAAAAGGTTGCAAAATCGCAGAACTAATGAGAAGGTGACACGTATATGGTGCATTAAATAGAAGAGACAATTGAAGCGTCGACATTGTCATAGCATTGATTATGGCAAAAATTCCCTTTTTAATGAAGATCCACTTCCCAAATATTTAATTGATAAATAAATGAAAAGTGGGGGGACTATCTGTATTGGGAAAAAAACTGAATTTATATTGAAGTTGACGTGGCATGACACGTGGACTGGTCAAATGGTCAAAACATGATGATCAATTGAGGGGCACGGGCGATATCAGATACGAAGAGAAGAGAGTTAAATAGGCACGAGATGCTATTCAAATGATACGAGTCTCGTATCTATTTAACTTAATTAAAGTCAGGAGGTCAGAAGGAATTGAAGATATGAATCTGATAGCATAAAGGAGTCTAAATTCAGTATTAAATGTCAAATACGTTAACGAATCAGCATTGAATAGGAATGATTGTGTAACGTTTCATTTAATGTCATTTAATGCTCATAATTGCCTCTTTAAGACTGAGACATTATACCTTTTCCTAAAAAAATCAACTATAAAAGGAGGAGATCTCAGCATTTGTAAGGACACGAAATATCATTAAGATTACATTGGAATACAAACTTATTTACTGCTTTATTATTCTCAAAAATTCCTTATTCTTTTCGTCTCCTGATTATCAGTAACCCGATTTTTTCTCTTCATTTCTAGTTTTAACCGAAATTCTATTTTTTTTGGTTAAACACCACCTACAATGGCAACTTCATCAAGATTGTCCGGGGAATGACCTCCAACTATTCCCATATCAGCAGCCTCCTCATCTTTTTCAATATCAATTACCTTAGGCGTCTTCCCCTCCATATCTCAGTCATTCGACAGCGACGTTAGGTACATGTATTGATCATCTCCACAGCACGCTCGCTATAATCCTCGGCGCTCCTTTTTGGGTTTGAGGAAACCCCAGAAGTTATGTCCCCAATACGGGCAATCACAATGTTGGATGAGGGAAGTGCCCTAGCCACTGACCTCCTTCTCGGTAAACCTGCAAAAAAGCATGTACCCAAGGGTAAGCAAACGGGAACTGGAAAAATCTTTGCTTAAACATGCTTTCATAATCGTTCACCATGGTTCTTCCCCTTCTACCGGTCGAAATAAACGGCCCTCCACATCTAGTCATCCTGTCCAGAAGCTCGTATAATATCCCTCATCCAATCAATGATCTCTAGTATAGGGGCAGGAACAACTATGCTAGTTGCAAGCACGAATCAACGTTACAAAAGATAAGTGACTATGATTGCGAAAAAGGCTAAAATCGGAAGCGGTTGGAAAGTTGGTCGGTGTAGGTAATACATTAGGGTCCTCATGAACCAATCCCACCATCCCCCGGTCATAGTCACGAGTCCCCCACATGATCAGGTGTATCATTCCTCCTTAGAAAAACCGAGGGGAGTAGAGATGAATCTGATGGTCAAGGGTGAAGCTTAATCGGGCTTGATTGAGGGGCAAATTGTGCCAGGCAGACCTAGTTTCGTTGATGAACGCTTCAATAATTTTGGACAGGGAGACCAATGCCTATGATTAAAGGGTAGTAATATCATGGAAAAACACTTAGCGTAATGAGTGATTCATGATTAAAGGGTAGAAATATCATGGAAAAACACTTAGCGTAATGAGTGATTCAGGCCTCGTCACCCACGGAAGAATTTTCAATATCGTCGTCCCAGCCACAATAAAACCTCACTTGAGGAATGTGACCCTCCCCCACTAGGGATTTGTATTATTCTATCGACCTACCCTTGCCTTCGTCTTGGCAGTCGCCTTTGAAATCAAAAGTCTGAGGGCTATCTCGGTAGCAAGATCCTCCCGCTCCATCTCATTAGGAACCTCCTCCATAGATGCCTTCCCTCTCTTACATGCAGAAGGCGCTGAATCGTTTAAATGAGATCTAGGGGGTGAGGATAAGTATTGGAAGGCATCCATAGTTGATTTAGATTTTTGTTAACCAAGAAAGGTCACTCTAAAAATCTCTTCTAAAGAGAATATTAAAACTGTTAGAAAGATAGTGGACTTTTCTTACAAATGATGCTTGTTTAACTAGAGAGATATGAAGTTATTACGATAAGTAAATTGCTCAATGTTCCAGAATTTTCCATGTCGAATCAATGTATTTGATACCATTTAAAGAAAGCAAAGATATAAAAGATGAGAGAAAGATTCAATTTGCTAGCCCTTGGTTGACTGTACTGGGTGAAAATTCCGACATGTTTGGTGGACCAATAAGGATGTGACGCGTGGAATCCTGGGTCCGATCGAAGTTGGGCACTATGTGATATCTCAAGACAACGACGCCGTCTCGGAACGATCAAAGCCATCGTTGACTGGTTGGGTAATGACACTGGGCCCAACTAATCTTTTCCTTTGTTCTTAGCTCCGATGCCAGCTGGTGCACATTCTCACCAACCTTCTAACACTAACTAGCATCGAGCTTTGTGCCTAGCCTTAAACGCTTGTTTTTATAGTCCTTTCTGTACTGTCGAGCGATCTTGTCGCGAAAAGGTTTTGTCTTGTCTTGTATAGTTAGATTCTCAGAGAAGCCAAAGACGAGACATTATGATCCCTCTAAGGCATCATCTAGGACACAACTTGTAACATATCATCTCTCTCTATCTCTCTCTCGAAGAACACTTGCAAGAAATATAATGCTTACCATTGTACTTTCTTTAACCCTCGCCTCGTTGTTCTTTGTTGTTGCTTGTGTCTTTGCTTTCATAAACGTTATACTGATCGCACTATAAAATCAAGGGGTTGGATCCTTCACGATTTACTTGCCTTTAAACCTTCCTTTTTATCAAAATAACTATTAACCATTTTTCTCAGTAAACATTAACTTAACTGCCGAGAAGAAGGATTTCAGTTATACAAATCCTATAATCTCTCTATTTTGAGTTTTAAAAAACATAGCAGATCATAACAACAATTTAAAATACATGGTGATTCTAGGAAAGGAAAATAGGAACAGGATAGAGTTAATCAAATCTTTGCTGGTAACCATCTAGTGGTTCTTATTATCTAAACGGTACATTTGGTGTTGCAGTTAGAGAGAAAGAGTTTGAGAAAATCGTAGCTAAAGAAACAACCGTACTAATATTGTATACGGTAGAAATCGGGGCCACCCAATTTCGTTCTTCGATGGGAAAAGGCCAGGACGCCGAGCTCGAGGACGAAGCTCCTGTCCAATGTCGAGGTCGATGTCATTTATCGAGGTCAGAAGAAGGCATGCTTCGAGATGATACAATTATGATTCAGTAACGGAAAGAGCGATACCAGCAACGGGTCGGAGATCACGGCATAAATTTCGAAATGGATTGGTCTTTGGCGGTTAGACAGCTATCAAATATGATTCCCTACTGTAATCAGAAGTGTACCTTATTTATGACTCCCCTATTATATAAAATGGGATCCCATTCATTTGTAAGGAACGTTTTTTGACTGATAAGAAAATATATGGTCATTATTTAATTGTTATTTCATTCACTATTCATCAGAGTTGCTTCATAATTTGCTATTCCTATCACCATACCTCGAGACTATCACAAGTCGAGGTCAAGATTTGGTTTACATAATGCTTCGATCTATTTCATTCTTTAATTTATCTATTTAATTCCTTGTTTATCAGTTGGCATTGAATTAAATCACGTATCCTTAAAACCACAATACAAGTTTAATTGTTACTCGGATTTTAGGGTATACAAATATCTTCTCATAAAATAGAATAAATGAAGTACTAATATCTTTTAAAGCTACATGACTTAAGTGAACCATGAGAATAATTTCGATTTCGTAGAGCTAATCTTTCCCGTTAACAATTCTTCTTTACATTTGTGGCCTGAATTTGCCTGAATATCTACACATTTGTTTACCTCTTTCCAAATACGTATAACAATGGTCTTGTCTATTATATCTTGCAAATATTTTCAGTTCGTCAATAATAACCCAAAGAGGACGATATTCTATAACTTCTACATTTATAAGTTTGGTATCAGGTAAACACCTCCCAATGTCTTAATGATTTTAGCAAAATCCAACCAGAAAAAAATTCTGAACGGTTGTTAAGACAATTATTTCACAGGGAAACATGGAAATATTTCAAGATAGCTAGACGTGCTATTTCTTAAGGTTGCTACGGTCTAATTTAGATCTTTTCCAACATAGAAAATGAAAAAGACAAAAGTTTCTTGATATGCTGTTATCTCAAAGGTGACCAACTGACCATTGACGATGTGTATATACATCAGGGCCCTTGTCAATGTGAGGGGATTGTATGGGTCAAAATTTGTCTTCAAGACATTTAACGTGAAGTAGTGTTACGAAAAGTAATAAGGCCGAGGTCGACTAGCAAACAGTGGGAGTCATAGCCGAGCAGTCAATAACGATCGAGGTCAAGTATCAAGAGCAATAGTAACGGCTAGTTTTATAATAGGATTTCTAGGAGAATATTCTATTGAATATTCTTTGTATTTGTACTTTTAGGGTTTACTGGGGGTATGACCCATATAAACAGATAGAGAGAGATAAGGTGAGAGGCATGTAATATTCTCTAACAAGAACACTCTTTGAAAAGCAGACTCTCTCTAGAGAAAATAAAAACATTACCTTTCTGAAGAGATTCAATTATCTATTATTCCACACTTTTCAATTCTAGTATTTGTCTATCATTCATCCTTGTC
Source organism: Nicotiana attenuata (assembly GCF_001879085.1). NCBI lineage: Eukaryota > Viridiplantae > Streptophyta > Magnoliopsida > Solanales > Solanaceae > Nicotiana > Nicotiana attenuata. The sequence goes on from NW_017670398.1 coordinate 211,117, forward strand.
AGAAGAAGGAATCATCCACCTCATTTAACACTGGGTGAATTCTTCTTCTTATTTACTTTAGTGCCATTTATTGCTATTTATTGTTTACTATTCCCTCGTTATTAATCATCTTGAGATATTAAATGCGCACAGCATCAAGCCCCCTATCACCGCTATTCTACACGATTCGTGTTGACCGATTATAGATCCAAAGTAATTATCATAAACTAGGTTTACCCCTCATTATATAAAATTGATTAGTTTAATCAAAGGTTGCGCCGTCCGTGTGGATTTCCTAGCTAAAATTTTAAGTTTCTTTTAGATTTATAACTAGCACGGTTCAAAAAAAAACTCCTACTTCCTTGTACACACAGATCTGACATGGCAGGTAACAGAGAAGAAAGAATGAAGGCAGTAGCCGATCTCGCCACCAACCTCTTAAACACCATCAATGAGGTTTTGAAACGAAATGCAAAGATATAACACCTAACGCCTCTCCCAGGAGAGGCGGGTCGCCCGTTCCACATGGCAGTATCACGGCATCCCGCGATAATGGAGCTTTCACGTCCACAATGGAAGAGGCGCCACCAGCTGTTGAACAATTACTTGAGGCGTGGCTGACAAACACGCTGACCAGCATCCTCGACAAGCCCACCCATGAGGCGGCTAGAGAAAACACAAGGACTTGCATCGCGCCAACAACGGTCGAGCAACACGGCCCTCTCACTCCAGTAACAGGTGCTCCTCTCAAAGTTAAAAATACAGGTGATGACACCCTCACGGCCAATGTGAGAAAAATGGAAGAAATGGAAAATGAAAACAAAATGCTTCCGGACCAAATGAGAGAGCACCAAGAGAGAGTTAACAAAGTATCGGGTGCCCCAAAACTCTAGCCGAAAAGAGATGTTGGTCGGTTCTTTGAACAGCCCTACAGTGATGAAGCTGCCCCACATGCCATACCCAAGACCTTCAAGATGCCGCCATATCTGAAGATATACGATGGTACGACCGACCCCGAGGATCATGTGACTCACTATGTCACTGCGGTAAATGGTAATGATCTCGCCAAAGAACAGGTATACTCCATCTTGTTGAAAAAGTTCGGCGAAACCCTCACCGGAGGAGCATTAACTTGGTACTCGCAACTGCTCACACACTCCATTGAAACATTCGAAGAGATGGCCGATAAGTTTGTAACAGCCCATGTTGGGGCCAAAAAGATGGAGCCAAGAGTGAACGATATATTTGCCATCAAACAATCGCCCGGAGAGGGGTTGAGGGACTTCCTCGCTCGTTTTATCCAAGTAAGGATGACCTTACGTAATGTATCAGAAGGCATGGATGTAGTTGCTTTCCAAAACGAGTTGAACAGGAACGGCTCGAGGGCGACAAGAAAATTATTAAGTCGGCTTATGAATATCTTCCAACCACTTGGGATGAAATACACAACGCCTATTGTGCCGAGGTCCATGCTGACGAAGACGGCCTGAATAGGGCAACCCATCGGTTGACCTCGGTACAGGCCAAATCCAGGAAGGATCAAAGAAATGATGCCAGGAAAGATCTTGCAGCTCCTCGACCCATCAGAGAAAGACATCAACCATATATCAGAAGCGCCATCATGCCCCTTCCCGCCATGAAGAGGGCTCATCTAGGCCGAGGACAGGGACTCACTGGAACGAGAGAGGTATGCCTCCCTTATTATCCACTCATAACTTTTATGTGTCACCCTCAGAAATAGTCTACGTACTGGAGAAGCTCGGACCAAAAGTGAAGTGGCCACAGAAGATGAGGTCAGACCCGAGCACCAAAAAGTCAAACGTCCTCTGTGAGTTACATCAAGAGCGAGGTCACAAAACTGAGGATTGCATCGCTCTAAGTCAGGAGATCGTAAATATGCTTCACCAAGGACACCACAAAGAATTGCTCAGTGACCGAGGGAGGACTAACTTCGCCCGAGGATGTGAACACCAGGGACCGCCGAAACCACCATCACAACCTCGCACCATTCAAATGATCATCGGAGGTGGCGACGATGCGTCAATCAACAGCGTAAAATTCACCACAACCCACAAACTCAAGCGGTCGATCACTCATGAACGGTATGGCGAACTCGAAGAAAGTATCATCTTCGATAAGTTATATACCCACGGTTTTGTTTTCCCTCACTATGATGCCCTTGTTATTACTTTATGATTATTAGATACAGATGTAAGACGCATTATGGTGGACGATGGGAGCGGCGCGTGCATTATCCACCCTCGAGTACTTGCACAGATAAAACTCGAGGATAAGGTAGTGCCACGCTGCATCATGCTAACAGGTTTTAACAATGTAGTTGAACAAATATCTAGAGAAATCACGCTTTCGGCCGTCCTGGCCGACACATCACCCTGGAAACCACATTCCACGTCAAGGATCAGGATATGGCGTATAATGCCATAATAGGATGACCCTGGATACATGCCATGAGGGCCATCCCCTCGAGATTATACCAAATTATCAAATTCGCAATCCCGTGGGGGAAATTAAGCATACGAGGAGAACAACGCACATCTCGAGATTGCTACCGCATCGCCCTAGACTGTAAGACTACCCAACAAATGAAGGGCAAAGAAAATGAGACATAGCAATTAACATGGTCGAGGTCGAGCTGTGATAAAAGGGAGAACGTCATCAGAGATCCCGAAATGGTGGAGGCCGCGAAATCAACCATAAAAGACCTCGATCCCGTGCAACTTGATGACAACGACCACAGCAAGAAAGCTTACATCGGGTGCAAGCTTCAAGAACCAGATAAATTTCGTCAATTCCTAACCACTAACGCGAAATTGTTCGCTTTTTCCCATGCAGATATGCCAGGTATCCCAAAGGAAATTGCCACACACAAATTGAACGTTGACGCGTTCCACCCCCCGATGAGACAGGGTAGACGAAAGTTCAACTCTACAAAAAATGATGTGGTCCGCGAGGAGGTTGAAAAATTATTGCAGAACGAGCTCCATCAGGGAATTAAAATACCCTCAATGGGTGGCCAATATGGTCATGGTGAAAAAAAAGAACGAAAAATGGTGGATGTGCGTAGAATTTACAGACTTAAACAAAGCATGCCCCAAAGATTCATTCCCGCTACCACATATCGACCAGCTCATTGACGCAACGGCCAGGCATGAACTGCTGAGCTTCTTAGATGCTTACTCGGGTTACAATCAGATCTTCATGGAAGAGGAATACCAAGAGAAGACTACTGATAATAGGTGAATTTGACTATAATCACACCTTAAATAATCACCTTCTTGTGTAGTTTTAATGCTAAAGGTGATAACAAAATGCTCTTATTAGTACTTTTCATGATTTGCAGGTGATATATGTATAAGGAAGGCTAAGGAGCAGTTTTGGAGTTAAAATTGATGAAAAAGAGGCCAACTGTGAAATTTCCCAAGTGAACCATGCAAAACAGGCCGAAGATTCAGAGCACTGGGTCCACCGCGGTTCCACCGCGACCGCGGCAGAACAGCGGTGGAAAGCAGCTGCAGAACTTCAGTGATTCCGCGAGGGTGTTTCGCCGCGGTTCTACTGCGACCACGGCAGAACCGCGGCAGGCGCAGAACTTCAGGGACCAAAGTGTCAATTACGGGATTTTTAGACCTAAACCCTATTTAAAACATTAGACTTCGCCCAAGAGAGGCATGTATTGATTTTTAAGGCTTCTTAGCAAGGAAAACCATTGTGAGAGAATACTCCAACCATCTTTCTTCTTTTCTTTTGATTTTTATGATGAATTCAATCTTAGTTTATTTTCCCATAGCCATGAGTAGCTAAATTCCTTGTCTAAGGTTTTGATGGAACCTATTGGGTGATGAACTTCTTGTTTATGTGAATACAAATTGCTAGTTTAATCTCTATTTGTTCAACTTCGTGTTCGTTGTAGTTAATTGACAGGATCCTCAATTAGCTGTGCCTATTTAGTGTGCATAACTTGGAAAAGAGTGCATATTTAGGGTATTGTTGAACAACACCACTCCTAGATTATTAGAGGAATCTATAATTGCGGGTTTAAAGGCGGGATTAGGGATAACGAAGCCTTGGGTGTAATCTAAAGTGAATCGTGCTAAATAAAGTAAGCTAGTGTATCTCGGGAGAGTGCAATAGTAAATTATTGTGATTACTCGGGAGAGATTTGCGGTAAGATTAGCGTTCATGATTGATAGAGAGGTGTTGGTAAATTTGTATGAGCATAAACAGAAGGAATTCCATCAATAGGGGAGATCATTGCCTTAGCTTTTCCTCATAATTGTTTACAACCTCATTAGTTTAGTTTACAGCTATTTAGTTACTTGCAAGCTAGTCGTTAAAGAACACTCAACTGAGATTTGAATATTTGGGAAGCTGGTTCTGAAGAATTAGTGGGTCTGAAGATAGTGGTTGATAGGTTAACTCTCTGTGGATTCGACCCTGGGCGTAATACTCGGGTTATATTTGCAACGTCCGCGAGTCCTTTTTCTAAGGCATAGTTGGGCGTGATCAAATTTTGGCGCCGTTGTCGGGGAGTTAACGGAATTATCAATTGCCATTGACAGAAATACAAAGATTCTTATTGTAGTCAGTTTTCTCTCTACCAAATTTTTCATTGAAAATTTAACGGTTGTTGACTTGGGTGCTCAGGTGTATGCCTAGAAAGTCTACGAGGACTGGAGAACTACTTGAAGGACTCTCAGACCCCGAGCAAACATTCCGGGCATTGAACCGTGCCAACAAAAGAATTCAACAATCCCAACAAACACTCAAAATCAAAATTAACATGGGAGACGTAAACGATCCCAACGGAAACGTCAGGAATGAGCAAGCTGGCTTAAATGCCAGGGAAGGGGCACCTCCTGTGCCTGAGGGTGCATTATACGACTGGGCACAACCAACAACTGACAATTTGGCTACTGCCATTGTTGTGCCCGCAATACAAGCTGAATCATTCCAGATAACAAATAACATGCTACACTTGTTGCAGAACAAGGGACTCTTTTCTGGGACACAAACAGAAGATCCTCAGCAGCACTTGAAGAACTTCCTGTCTATATGCAAAACTCAAAGGCAACCCAACGTGACTCCGGAAGCAATCAGGCTATTATTATTTCCGTTCTCGGTGACAGGAGCTGCTCAGGTTTGGCTAAACTCGCTCCCCATAAACTCTATAGAAACTTGGGATAAGTTGGTCAAGCAATTTCACAACAAGTTCCACCCGCCCAACAAAACTGCTCAACAAATTGATGAGATTGTGAGTTTCAAACAGAAACCAATGGAGACACTACACGAGACATGGGACAGGTTTAAGGGAATGTTGGTTATGTGTCCCCACCATGGTGTTCCAGAACAGATGTTGGGACAACGGTTTTACATGGGACTGTCAGACAGCATGAAGAATATCGTAGATGCCTCTGCTGGTGGGGCATTCTTGAGCAAGACTTGGAGAGAAGGTCAGAATTTGCTCGACAAGATGGCGCAGAATTCGGGTTGGACAACTAGGAACGCACCTATCACTCCAGTGGTGCACTCAGTGCCTCTCGATCCTTCTAATACAATGGCTGAAAATATGGCGACTCTCTTGACACAAATGAGCATCCTCACCAAAAAGGTGGAGGAATCAGGGCAGAAGTAGCAGGTTCATATAGTAGATACTACCAATGGGGGCTTGTGCACATCTTGCATTAGCCAGCCAATTGGTAATCCTTGGAATACAGAGCATGATCATCATCATCAACACCCTGAAGATATGAACTATGTGGCTAACTACGGGGGTCAGAGGCAAGGTAATCAGAACTGGGGTCAGCAGACTCAGCAGCAGTACAGGCCACCTCAGCCACAGTATAACGCCGGAAACATGGGAGGCATGAGACCCCCCAACAACATGGCACCATATCCTAGACCACAGGGGTACAACAATCAGCAGCAAGGGTACCACCCACCTCAGCAACAGCAGGGTGGAAGACAGGAAGACAGGTTTGCAAGACTTGAAGCAATGATGCAGCAGGTTATTGGGTCCAACGCTAAGATAAATGAAAGGGTGGATGCACATGATGCAGCTATCAAAAATATTGAGGTACAAGTGGGCCAGATTTCAATGTCACTTAACAATCGTCCTCAAGGGACATTACCTGCAGATACCCAAATCAATCCAAAAGATCAGGGCCCAAAGCAGCTGATGGCGGTGAGTCTCCGGAATGGCAGGGATCTAGATGTTGAGCAAGAGAGAACTCGAGAAAACATACAGGCTGAGACACTCATTCCAGTGCCCATTGAGCTGGATGAGTCTACGGGATTGACAGAGGTAACAGTCTAGCCCGCACCTGAAGAAAAGAATATGCAACAAGAGACTGAGACAGCAGCTGAGCGAGTAGTTGAAACAGTAGCTGAGAAAGAGAAATCTCAAGTGATTGGGAAGAAAAGACCTCATGCACCATTTCCACAAAGGTTGGCCAAGCATCAAAAGGAGGAGCAGTATAAAAATTTCTTGGAGATGCTAAAACAAATCCAGGTAAACATTCTATTGATTGAAGTTTTAAAGGAGATGCCGGGATACGCTAAAATGATGAAGGACTTGATGTCTCGGAAGTTTGACTTTCAAGACTTGTCCACAGTGACACTTACTCAGACCTGTAGTGCAGTGGTATCTAGACCTGTTGCTGAAAAGCTATCTGATCCAGGTAGTTTTACAATTCCATGCACTATTGGGAACTTTGCCTTTGCTAAGGCACTCTGTGATTTAGGAGCCAACATTAATCTCATGCC
>NW_017670398.1:220775-227633 GCF_001879085.1 Nicotiana attenuata
CCCAACAACATGGCACCGTATCCTAGACCACAGGGGTACAACAATCAGCAGCAAGGGTACCACCCACCTCAGCAACAGCAGGGTGGAAGACAGGAAGACGGGTTTGCAAGACTTGAAGCAATGATGCAGCAGGTTATTGGGTCCAATGCTAAGATAAATGAAAGGGTGGATGCACATGATGCATCTATCAAAAATATTGAGGTACAAGTGGGCCAGATTTTAATGTCACTTAACAATCGTCCTCAAGGGACATTACCAGCAGATACCCAAATCAATCCAAAAGATCAGGGCCCAAAGCAGCTGATGGCGGTGAGTCTTCGGAATGGTAGGGATCTAGATGTTGAGCAAGAGAGAGCTCGAGAAAACATACAGGCTGAGACACTCATTCCAGTGCCTATTGAGCTGGATGAGTCTACGGGATTGACAGAGGTAACAGTCCAGCCCGTTCCGGAAGAAACGAATATGCAGCAAGAGACTGAGACAGTAGTTGAACCATTAGTTGAAGCAGTAGCTGAGAAAGAGAAATCTCAAGTGATTGGGAAGAAAAGACCTCCTGCACCATTTCCACAAAGGTTGGCCAAGCATCAAAAGGAGGAGCAGTATAAAAAGTTCCTGGAGATGCTCAAACAAATCCAGGTAAACATTCCACTGATTGAAGCTTTAAAGGAGATGCCGGGATACGCTAAAATGATGAAGGACTTGATGTCTCGGAAATTTGACTTTCAAGACTTGTCGACAGTGACACTTACTCAGACCTGTAGTGCAGTGGTATCTAGACCTGTTGCTGAAAAGCTATCTGATCCAGGTAGTTTTACAATTCCATGCACTATTGGGAACTATGCCTTTGCTAAGGCACTCTGTGATTTAGGGGCCAGCATTAATCTCATGCCCCTGGTTATTTATAAGAGGCTAGGCATTGGGAGAGCTAGACCTACCTCTATGTTGTTGCAGCTGGCCGACAGAACTGTTAAGCGTCCATTTGGGATCCTTGATGATGTGCTTATTCAGGTGGGGAAATTCGTGTTCCCTGTAGATTTTGTAATCTTGGATTGCAAAGTGGATGAAGAAATTCCTATAATCTTAGGACGACCATTCTTGGCCACGGGGAGAGCTTTGATTGATTGCGAGACTGGGGAGCTCAAGATGAGGCTCAATGATGAAGAAATTATATTCAATGTGCAGAAATCGATGAGGCGACCAAGTGAGTTCGCAAATTGTTCTCTTATTGATGCAGTGGATGTAATTGTAGAGTCTGATGATGAGGCGTTGACGGTTGAGGATCCCCTTACTGCATGCTTGACAAATTTGGATGAAGTTAATGGTGAGGATTTGGCGGAATGGGTGTTGGCACTGGAAGGTAGAGGGTTCTGGGAGAGAAATCTGGAGTTTGAGCCCTTACACTTAGAAAAGAGAGAGACCCCTCCAACTAAGCCATCCATCGAGGAACACCCTAAGCTGGAACTAAAGCCATTGCCAACCCACCTCAGGTATGAATTTCTGGGTCCTGACTCCACATTACCTGTTATTATTTCATCTGGTTTGTTAGAAGTGCAGGTTCAACAGCTTCTACAGGTACTAAGGGAGTGCAAAACTGCCATTGGGTGGACCATGGCAGACATCAAGGGGATCAGCCCCGCCTATTGCATGCACAAGATTCTGCTGGAAGAGGGGCACAAACCTTCCAGGGAACATCAGAGAAGGCTGAACCCGAATATGAAGGAAGTGGTGAAGAAGGAAGTATGCGAGAATCATTTTCCCAATCTCTGACAGTAGCTGGGTTAGCCCAGTTCAATGTGTGCCTAAAAAGGGTGGCATGACAGTGGTGAAAAATGACAACAATGAACTTATCTCAACAAGAACCGTCACAGGCTGGAGAATCTGCATGGATTACAAAAAGTTGAATCTAGCCACCCGGAAAGACCACTTCCCACTTCCCTTCATTGATGAAATGCTGGATAGATTGGCAGGGAGGTCACACTTTTGCTTCTTGGATGGGTACTCAGGGTACAATCAGATCTCCATTGCCCCTGAGGATAGAGAAAAGACCTCCTTCACATGCCCGTACGGAATTTATGCCTTCAGGAGGATGCCCTTTGGCCTATGCAATGCACCCGCCACATTCCAACGGTGCATGATGGCCATATTCACTGACATGGTAGAAGATATAATGGAGGTGTTCATGGATGACTTCTCAGTGGTGGGGAACTCATTTGAGGATTGCCTAGTGAATCTGACGCGTGTGCTGAAACGGTGCATCGAGACTAACTTGGTTCTGAATTGGGAAAAGTGCCATTTCATGGTACAAGAAGGAATAGTCTTGGGGCACCGGGTGTCAAGCAAAGAAATAGAGGTTGATAGAGCAAAGGTTGATGTCATAGCAAAGCTGCCGCCACCAACTTCAGTCAAAGCCATAAGAAGCTTTCTTGGACATGCTAGGTGTTACACCCCAAGTTTTCATACGTGAGAGTACGTCGTAAGTCATTGATGTAAGCTCGAAAATGAGATTATATTTGGAAGCAAATAAAGTAATTTAATCATGTTACCTTGGAGGTTACAAATATTTAAGATCATGAATAACAAGTACCAAAAGGGTTTGAAAGCTTAGTCGCTAAACGAATTGAAGAAAATAAGTTTCGTCAAAAATCGACAAGTTTGGAATGTTATAACATATTCTTTTGGGGTGAGACTAGGGTGATTAACATTATAAGGAGATTATATTATGATTTGTTTTAGTCGTACAATAGTTGGTGTTATGTTTTGAAGTCAAGCGAGTTGTGGAACAAAAGTTGGAAAAAGGTCATCACAAGTTCCATTCATAAATGTGCTGAAAATTAGGTCAAATGTAACTGAGTTTTTCTCCCAATATAATTGGAATTAGGGGATGATCTACCTATCAAATTAAAGATCTATAACTCTAGTTTCTAACGCATTAAACCGTTCATCGATACAACATCGGAGTAGAGAGATATTCGTGTTTTCGCGAGACCGCGCAAGCAGCTCCCAATGGGACCCACTTAGGCGGTGGTTGACCTACTTCACTTTATAAACGATTTGGACGCCTATTTTTCACTTATATTCAACTCAACTTCGTCTCCAAACTTCTCCTAACCCTTCTAAACAGATTCCACAATGGTTTGAAGTGATTACACCATATTTCAACATCAAAACTTAGTTCTAGTGAAGAACAACACCTCTTTGAGGTTGTGTTGTCATTGAGGATTGTTGTGGGCTGTATTTGGATGAAATTCCAAGTTGTTGCTGCTGTCTAAGGTGAGTATAACAGCCTACTAATTGTGCTTAAGCTTTCTTGTATGTTGGTTAAGTTGTTAGGATGATAAACTACAAGATAGTACTTGGATTAGCTTAAGTCACTTCTATGGTGTTGTATTGCTATTGAGGGTTGTTGTGAGCTGAATATAACTTGGATTTCGACTTGAAGTTACTATAGGAGTTGTGTGTATTGTGTTCTTGCATGTGCTTAAGGTTATCTTGATGTTGATTAAGTTATATGGATGGAGTAGACATGAACTAGTGAATAAAGCTACTAATTGAAGATAGTTGGAGTTGAGGATTGTTTCCTTTGTTATAAATATATGGTATAAGGATGGAATCATTGATGAATGACTTCATTATACATGTTAATGATACTGTTAAATTAATGTAAGAAGTCTATAAGGGGTGATATGGGTTATACGGATTCCAATCGGAGCTTGCCGCTCGTCGTGAAGTAGTTATGACTTGTTGTTGTTATATGGTGTCTTGTTATTGATATTTATAGGTTGCTGGACTTCCCTGGCCGTTGTTGTTGGTATATGGTATTGGAGGAGGCCTTGTTACAAGGGAGATGCTGCCCGAATTTATGTAGACGAGCTACTAGCTTAAGTTACAAACTTAGCCTTTGTTCAACACTGATTTTGAATCTCCTTATGCTATGATAGATCGAGTTGACTTGTTTGAAGAGTTGCTTGAAGGTATTAAGGACTCAACATGTTTAAGGTATGTTAAGACTCTTCCTTCATTCTTTTGGCATGATCTAAAGTGAAACGAACATAAACGATACGCTATTTCATAATGAATCTACTCCTAGCAACTAAGGTTGTCCATGTTATTCTTTCCTTACAAAGTTATTCTCAAGAAAGTATATATGATCCTTGAGTCCTAGTGAAGTTCATATTGATGGTATGATGTCCATAATGTTAATCGATGGTGCAATGACCTTATGTCACTCCAAAAGGTTTAGAACGTGACTCCATGAGTCCAGCATGCATTATTTATGTATCTACTTTACTCTACCGAGCCGCGCTATAGTCGGCCGGGTATGGCACCTATTGTGCAACCACTGATCAGTTGGGTTTACCGAGCTCCACGTGGCCGGGTACGATTCTACCGAGCCTTATGATGGCCGGGTACGTTTTTACCGAGTCCTCTTTGAGGCCGGGTATGATATGATGATGATGATGCCCACAGAGGCGTATGTTTTTAAAAGTTTATGTATATATATGTATTATGCATTTCATGTCAGTAGCCCCCAGAGGCACTCAGATGTTACAGGTTGTATCTCCTCTAACTCTCTTTACATTACTGTTTTGGTTTATGTTTTCCTGTCTTACATACTCGGTACTTTGTTCGTACTGACGTCCCTTTTGCCTGGGGACGCTGCGTTTCATGCCCGCAGGTCCCGATAGACAGGTTGACATTCCTCTTAGTAGGCTATCAGCTCAGCGAAGGTGTTGGTGTACTCCACTTGCTCCGGAGTTGCCTATTTGTTCAGCATGCTTTGGATATGTATTGATTGGTATGGCGGGGCCCTGTCCCGACCTTTATGATATTAGGTACTCTTAGAGGCTTGTAGACAGATGTCAGGTGTATGATACTTGTATGGTCTTTTCGGCTTATGTTGAGTATACAAATGGTCATGTCGGCCTTATAGGCCCGTATGTCACATGTATAAGTTTGCATACATGGTGGGTCATCATATGTTGAGTATTCCCCTATGTTTCATTCTTGTTATCTCATGACGAGTTTTCTAGCTCATTTACCATGATAGTATGATAAGAAAGATATGTTATGTTGGTACTCAGTTGAGTANGATCTCATAGCAAAGCTGCCGCCACAACTTCAGTCAAAGCCATAAGAAGCTTTCTTGGACATGCCGGGTTCTACCGGAGGTTCATTAAGGACTTCTCCAAAATCGCCAACCCTCTCTGTAAGTTAGTTAGAGAAAGATCACCCTTTTGTATTTTCTGATGATTGCAGGGTAGTTTTTGAGGAGTTGAAGCAAAGGCTGGTCACAGCACCCATAATCGTTGCCCCCAACTGGGAGCAACCGTTCGAATTAATTGTGACGCTAGTGACTACGCGGTGGGGGCAGTGCTGGGCCAGCGGAAGGACAAATTGATGCACCCAATCTACTATGCTAGTAGGACGCTGAGTGGAGCCCAGTTGAACTACACAGTGATAGAAAAGGAGATGCTAGCTGTGGTATTTGCTTTTGACAAGTTCCGGTCCAATCTGATAGGATCCAAGGTAATCGTATGCACTGACCATGCAGCTCTTAGATACTTAATAGAAAAGAAGGACTCTAAGCCACGCCTGATTCGTTGGGTGTTGCTACTGCAAGAGTTCGATCTTGAAATTCGTGACCGCAAGGGCACTCAAAATCAAGTCGCTGATCACCTATCACGACTTGAAGGAGCTGAAAATGTAGTAGAAGTGGAGGAAATTCTGGAAACTTTTCCAGATGAGCAGCTGCTCGTTACCACTCATCAGGAGGCGCCTTGGTATGCAGACTATGCTAATTACCTGGCCAGTGGCATTGTTCCTCACGACCTGTCATCGGTCCAGAGGAAGAGATTCTTTCGTGAAAGCCAATTGTATTACTGGGATAAGCCCTACTTGTTTAGAATATGCCTTGATAACATGTTCCGGAGATGCGTCCCCGAGATCGAACAATCTTTTGTCTTGCAGGCTTGTCACGCTTCGGCGTATGGCGGTCACTTTGGAGGAATCAGGACAGCAGCTAAGGTGCTAGAGGCCGGATTTTTCTACCCAACGGTGTTCAAGGATGCTCACTTATGGGTCAAAGGCTGTAATGAATGTCAACGCACCGGGAACATTTCCCGGCGTCACGAGATGCCCATGAACCCGGTTCAAGAGGTGGAAGTGTTTGATGTTTGGGGGATAGATTTCATGGGTCCCTTCGTCAGCTCCTATGGCAATAAATACATTCTTGTTGCTGTAGACTACGTGTCCAAGTGGGTGGAAGCTGCAGCATTACCCACCAATGATGCTTAGGTGGTAGTCGGGTTTCTAAAGAAGAACATATTCACCCGCTTTGGGACACCGCGTGCAATTATCAGCGACGGAGGCACTCATTTTTGCAACCGGGCCTTCGAGAAAGTTGTTGGCTAAATATTAGATGTGCGCCACAAGGTGGCTACTCCGTACCACCCACAGACCAGTGGACAGGTTGAGGTGTCCAACAGAGAGATCAAGAGCGTATTGACAAAAACTGTAAATGCTACAAGAACTGACTGGTCAAGGAAGCTAGATGATGCACTATGGGCCTACAGGACAGCTTTCAAGACACCAATTGGTATGTCACCATATAAGTTGGTGTTTGGGAAGGCCTGTCACCTACCTGTAGAACTTGAACATAAAGCGTGGTGGGCACTGAAACAGCTGAATTTAGACTTGGAAGCTGCGGGCACGTCGAGAGTCACTGAATTACATAAGCTAGAGGAGTTTCGGTATCTTTCTTTTGAGAGCACAAGGCTATATAAAGAGAGAATGAAGAGGCTTCACGATCAGAACATCATTGAACGAAATTTCAAACCTGGGGACAGGGGTATTGCTTTT